>NC_134266.1:251342359-251642359 GCF_031893055.1 Leptodactylus fuscus | reverse complement strand
GCCCCTGACGCTAGTAGCAGTAATACTGGCCTATGAGTGAGGTAACTGTACATGCCACATATGGATGGTATCTGTGTGATGTCTCTGTCCTCCATCAACCCATATCTTTCGAAGTCTGCATATCTGACAGGAATAAGACCTGCCCTGAGTGTTGCCTCTGGGCTCACCGCCCCACTGCCAACTTGTAAAAAGTTATTGTGCAAAAAAAAAAATTGGAATCAATGAAATATTGTAGATGTCAGGATGCGGAGTCGCCGCGGTCTCCTTGCTGCGCGGCGTCTCCCTGGGAGACGTGTTAGGAGTTCTATTGGGTGTGCTTAGGTCATTAAGGGTTAATCTTTTCCTTGCCTTCAGTCTCCATGCCGTTAGCCATCAGGTGTGTTTTTCTGCTGCTATTTAATCCCCACCCAGGCATGGATCCTTGCCAGCCATTCACTTTGTGTTTCCTGGTTCCCCTGCTCAGTCTGATTCCCTGTCTGTTTCTTGGTTTGTATACCTTTTTATATCTCCTGGCTCGACCTCTTGCTCGTCTGACCTCGCCTTCTCTTCTGTGTCTTGCTGGGACTTGTGGTCCTCCCTGGTTCCATGCTGTTTAGCCTTTTGTTTTGTATTGCATTTACACTGTGCTTTCTGTTTAGGTGTGACCCCCGTGACTCTAGTCCCTAGGACTTTCAGGGCCTCCTCTCCCCTTATCCTAGCCGCCGGATAGAAGGTTAGGAGCCGTGGTAGGCGCACTTCAATTAGGAAGTGCATTGGTCTGCCTCATCTCAGATATTACAGCATTTCCCAGCTGTGTCACTTTGCCTGCCTGACCCTGACTCCAATCCTTACAGTAGACTAATGGAGAAAAAAAAAAAAAACATGAAACAATGCCAGAATTCCATCTAACAAATATACACCCCAAAATGCTACGACGGAAAAACCTCAACAACAAAAAACCTTTCTAAAAAAAATATAATAAAATAAAAAAATGCAGTTCAGAATGTAGAAATGAACAAAAAATTGAGGCTTTTTTAAAGCACAAGCTAGGCGGTATCCTTAAGGGGTTAATAGCACAGCAGTGAAAAAGTAAGCCATGATACCGGGTATCACAAATAGTGTAAGGTAATGCCGCCATCTAGTGCAGTAATGTGGTAGTACAGCGTAATGATAAGTATGAGGCTCCTTTCCCACGGAGTAACGCACCGCTCATTCTGACACATAAACACATGTCAGAGTGCGGCGCTTCAAAAAACAGATCCCATTGACTTCAATGGGTGTCGGCTTACGCGCGCTACACATTGAACTCAATGGGAGGCTTTTTTACCTATTGCTTTCAATGTGATAAGCTGGCACGCATTGAAGTCAATGGTATTTGTTTTGAAGCACCTCACTCTGACACGTGTAAATACATGATACAGTATTTACAGCCTTAGGCCATTTGCAGATTACAGTGGCCATGTTCAGTGTCGTATCTGTGTACTATGAAGCGACCTGAAGCGAGCGCTTCAGGCGGCGCTATGCCAGGACCCCAGGGAGGGCGGCATTTTTGATTATCTAAGCGAGTCCAGGACAAGCTGTCCTGGACTGGCTTAGCACCGAGCGGTGGTTTGGGGAGGCCACTGGAGCAGCGCCCCTCACGCTCAGGCAGAGAGCAGGTCTTCTCCGTGCCTGCTCTCTGCCTGCGAACGGCGATAAGCCCCGCCCCCTTCGCTTCGCCACACCCCCTGCCCTCCGCCACACCCAATGTCCAATTTTGCAGATCTTACTCCTCTCTTATTCATTTAATGAAAGGGGCTGCGGAACCATGGCCACTGCAAGGGCGGCACATGTGGGACATCCTCTTGTCCAGAGTTTGCTACACTGTTGTCTGCAACCACCCTAGGCGCGATGTGATGTGTTGTGTGCAACTTACTGCCGTCTTGAGGATTCCAATGAACTAAGGTTGGGGAAGTCCAGAATGACGGGGCAGTTCCACCTAATAGATTATATACAGTCCTATGAAAAAGTTTGGGCACCCCTATTAATCTTAATCATTTTTAGTTCTAAATATTTTGGTATTTGCAACAGCCATTTCAGTTTGATATATCTAATAACTGATGGACACAGTAATATTTCAGGATTGAAATGAGGTTTATTGTACTAACAGAAAATGCGCAATATTCATTAAACCAAAATTTGACCGGTGCAAAAGTATGGGCACCTCAACAGAAAAGGGACATTAATATTTAGTAGATCCTCCTTTTGCAAAGATAACAGCCTCTAGTCGCTTCCTGTAGCTTTTAATCAGTTCCTGGATCCTGGATAAAGGTATTTTGGACAAACAATTCAAGTTCAGTTAAGTTAGATGGTGGCCGAGCATGGACAGCCCGCTTCCAATCATCCCACAGATGTTCAATGATATTCAGGTCTGGGGACTGGGATGGCCATTCCAGAACATTGTAATTGTTCCTCTGCATGAATGCCTGAGGATTTGGAGCGGTGTTTTGGATCATTGTCTTGCTGAAATATCCATCCCCGGCGTAACTTCAACTTCGTCACTGATTCTTGAACACTATTCTCAAGAATCTGCTGATACTGAGTGGAATCCATGCGACCCTCAACTTTAACAAGATTCCCGATGCCGGCATTGGCCACACAGCCCCAAAGCATGATGGAACCTCCACCAAATTTTACAGTGGGTAGCATGTGTTTTTCTTGGAATGCTGTTTCTTTTTGGACGCCATGCATAACGCCTTTTTTTATAACCAAACAACTCAATTTTTGTTTCCAAAATGAAGCTGCCTTGTCCAAATGTGCTTTTTCATACCTCAGGCAACTCTATTTGTGGCGTACGTGCAGAAACGGCTTCTTTCTCATCACTCTCCCATACAGCTTCTATTTGTGCAAAGTGCGCTGTATAGTTGACCGATGCACAGTGACACCATCTGCAGCAAGATGATGCTGCAGCTCTTTGGAGGTGGTCTGTGGATTGTCCTTGACTGTTCTCACCATTCTTCTTCTCTGCCTTTCTGATATTTTTCTTGGCCTGCCACTTCTGGGCTTAACAAGAACTGTCCCTGTGGTCTTCCATTTCCTTACTATGTTCCTCACAGTGGAAACTGACAGGTTAAATCTCTGAGACAACTTCTTGTATCCTTCCCCTGAACAACTATGTTGAACAATCTTTGTTTTCAGATCATTTGAGAGTTGTTTTGAGTAGCCCATGATGCCACTCTTCAGAGGAGATTCAAATAGGAGATCAACTTGCAATTGGCCACCTTAAATACCTTTTCTTATGATTGGATACATCTGGCTATGAAGTTCAAAGCTCACTGAGGTTACAAAACCAATTTTGTGCTTCAGTAAGTCAGTAAAAAGTAGTTAGGGGAATTCAAATCAATAAAATGATAAGGGTGCCCATACTTTTGCACCGGTCAAATTTTGGTTTAATGCATATTGCACATTTTCTGTTAGTACAATAAACCTCATTTCAATCCTGAAATATTACTGTGTCCATCAGTTATTAGATATATCAAACTGAAATGGCTGTTGCAAACACCAAAATATTTAGAACAAAAAATGATTAAGATTAATAGGGGTGCCCAAACTTTTTCATAGGACTGTACATCCCAAAATGATACCATGGAAAAACCTCAACCACTATCCCAAGGGGGTCCACGGTTTAACCAGAGGAGTGATTACAGGGCAATATGGAAAAGGTTCTCACTCCCATACACCATGGTAGATGGTACACACTCCCTATCTGAAGAGCATAACCAAAACAGCGCCCCGGATAATAATGGGGATCCTTAAAACATAGATAGGTTAGGGTCACCTACATGAAATGGTGTTTTTCCTACAAAAGCGTAACCTGAAGCCCCTGGGTCTCGATGTGAACTCTGTACCAGGCCCCCTAACTATAATTTATAAGACTGGTCTCCTTATATTGGAATGGACACCTTATGGGGCCCTCTACGGTTCCAGGGCCTGAGTGCAACTGTACCATCTGCATACTCCACAAGCTACACCCCAGGTTTTCCCCTTGCGTATCTGCTGTTGAGATATCGGTGTTTTTGTCAATATACAAATGAGATCTTTGGAGCAATGAGGGCATGGCCGCTTACCTTTTTTGGAACACTCCATAATGCTGATTTGCTTATTGAAAAAAGGCAAAACCACAAGTGAAAACACTGTTTTATTCAGGTGATCCTAACCTATTTATCTGGGTTGATATAATGGGTTCTGGTGACAGACTCACTTTAAAGGGAGTCTATCATTAGAAAAATCACTTTTTGAAGTAACAGCACATTGGAATAGCCTTTAAAAAGGTTGTTCTACTCCTACCATTCTCATACCTACCTTCCATTCTCTTCTTCTCCCAGCCATTTTTGTAAAAATCTGTTTATTGCGATATACAGATTACTACTGAAATTACTAGCAGCTGCCTGAAAGAAGGAGCAAGAAGGTAAATGCTTCTTGTCTTACTATTGTACTCCACTTTATCTGAGTCCTGAGGAAACAGATAGACTTGTATCAATATGTGTCCATCTTTGTAGTGGCTTGTTTCTCTGGTGACCTTGGTAGGGTACTGCTGGTATATACAGTATTACTACAGCATCATCATCACATCATCATACAGTATTTCTACAGCATCTCTTTCATACCTCCCAACTTTCAAAGGCTAGAAATAGGGACAGTATATGCAGCATGGCAAATTTAGCTCCACCCAATTCTAGGTTGATTCCACTCTTTCTCATACATTTTTCCATGTGCCCCCACAAAGTATAATGTTCCTACAGTTACCCTAACATGATATGCCCTCACATCATAATGTCCCCCTCCAACTGCCCCACAGTATGAAGTTCCTCTCCTGGAGAAACTGGGGGAAACTAGAAGGTAACATTAAACTGGGGCAACTGGAGGGGGACATTAAACTGTGGGAGTAGTTGGATGGGAATATTAAACTGGGAGCTGCTGAAGTAAGGCATTAAATTGTGGCGGTAGCTGGAGGGGAACATTAAACCGGGGATAACTAGAGGCAGTCATGTCTCCCACCAGCTACAAGTACAGTATAATGTTCTCACTTGCCCCAAGTTTAATGCCCCCTTCCAACTTGCCCTCAGTATAATGTTCCCCTTCAGCTGTCCCCAGTTTAATGTCACCCTCCATCTCCCCCCAGTTTAATGTCCCCTTTATCTCCCCCCAGTTTAATGCCCTCTTCCATCTGTCCCCAGTTTAATGTCCCCCTTCATCTATCCCAAGTTTAATTTCCCATTTCATCTGCCTTCATTTTAATGTCCCCCTTCATCTGCCCTAGTTTAATATCCCCCTACATCTGCCCCCAGTTTAAAGTTCCCCTTCATCTACCACCAGTTTAATGTCCCCCCTCCATCTTTCCACAGTTTATTATTACCCCTCCATTTGCCCCAAAGGTTAACATAATAAAAACACTTATACTCACCTCTCCTTTCCTGCTGCTCTGTAAAAGTCTGTTCTATCAGAGTGTTCAGGGAGCTGCAGGAGCAATGTGACCAGAACCAGAGCAAACAAGGATGTGCTTCACACACAATGGTGAAGCAGGAGATACTGCTTCATCATTGTATTTAACTCATCTGCGTCTGTAGAGGACGCAGATGAGTTGATACTAGGACATACCTCCCGCCGACTGGGACAGTGGAACAGAACCCTGAATCTGGAACTACCCTGCTGAATTCGAGATGGTTGGGAGGTATGCTCTATATCATGTCTTTCGGGGTATATACAGTATTACTATAGCATCTTATCATGTCTGGCAGTGTATATATATATATATATATATATATATATATATATATATATATATACAGTCCTATGAAAAAGTTTGGGCACCCCTATTAATCTTAATCATTTTTTGTTCTAAATATTTTGGTGTTTGCAACAGCCATTTCAGTTTGATATATCTAATAACTGATGGACACAGTAATATTTCAGGATTGAAATGAGGTTTATTGTACTAACAGAAAATGTGCAATATGCATTAAACCAAAATTTGACCGGTGCAAAAGTATGGGCACCCTTATCATTTTATTGATTTGAATTCCCCTAACTACTTTTTACTGACTTACTGAAGCACAAAATTGGTTTTGTAACCTCAGTGAGCTTTGAACTTCATAGCCAGATGTATCCAATCATAAGAAAAGGTATTTAAGGTGGCCAATTGCAAGTTGATCTCCTATTTGAATCTCCTCTGAAGAGTGGCATCATGGGCTACTCAAAACAATTCTCAAATGATCTGAAAACAAAGATTGTTCAACATAGTTGTTCAGGGGAAGGATACAAAAAGTTGTCTCAGAGATTTAACCTGTCAGTTTCCACTGTGAGGAACATAGTAAGGAAATGGAAGACCACAGGGACAGTTCTTGTTAAGCCCAGAAGTGGCAGGCCAAGAAAAATATCAGAAAGGCAGAGAAGAAGAATGGTGAGAACAGTCAAGGACAATCCACAGACCACCTCCAAAGAGCTGCAGCATCATCTTGCTGCAGATGGTGTCACTGTGCATCGGTCAACTATACAGCGCACTTTGCACAAATAGAAGCTGTATGGGAGAGTGATGAGAAAGAAGCCGTTTCTGCACGTACGCCACAAATAGAGTTGCCTGAGGTATGAAAAAGCACATTTGGACAAGGCAGCTTCATTTTGGAAACAAAAATTGAGTTGTTTGGTTATAAAAAAAGGCGTTATGCATGGCGTCCAAAAAGAAACAGCATTCCAAGAAAAACACATGCTATCCACTGTAAAATTTGGTGGAGGTTCCATCATGCTTTGGGGCTGTGTGGCCAATGCTGGCATCGGGAATCTTGTTAAAGTTGAGAGTCGCATGGATTCCACTCAGTATCAGCAGATTCTTGAGAATAATGTTCAAGAATCAGTGACGAAGTTGAAGTTACGCCGGGGATGGATATTTCAGCAAGACAATGATCCAAAACACTGCTCCAAATCCTCAGGCATTCATGCAGAGGAACAATTACAATGTTCTGGAATGGCCATCCCAGTCCCCAGACCTGAATATCATTGAACATCTGTGGGATGATTTGAAGCGGGCTGTCCATGCTCGGCGACCATCTAACTTAACTGAACTTGAATTGTTTGTCCAAAATACCTTTATCCAGGATCCAGGAACTGATTAAAAGCTACAGGAAGCGACTAGAGGCTGTTATCTTTGCAAAAGGAGGATCTACTAAATATTAATGTCACTTTTCTGTTGAGGTGCCCATACTTTTGCACCGGTCAAATTTTGGTTTAATGCATATTGCGCATTTTCTGTTAGTACAATAAACCTCATTTCAATCCTGAAATATTACTGTGTCCATCAGTTATTAGATATATCAAACTGAAATGGCTGTTATAAACACCAAAATATTTAGAACTAAAAATGATTAAGATTAATAGGGGTGCCCAAACGTTTTCATAGGACTGTATATATAGTATTACTGCAGCATCTCATCATGTCTGTCTTCATATTGTCAGGGTCTGGGGTTGCTAGGTGGGGTGGCATAGACACACAAGTCCAGTTTCTTTTAGTCCAAAACAAAGGTAGAGTTTATTTTCACTCAAAAAGGTAGTGCAGCAACAAAAGGAAACAATACAAAAATAAATCCCTGCCTCCACGTCATCATCTGGGGTCATCTTTTGTAAATCTCTTGGCACAGCCCACTTCTCATCTCTGTGGTCCACAAGTCTTTGCAGGCCAGCGACACCAGTCTCTTTAAGGAGCGTAATCTGCTCCAACAGCAAACCGTTGTTCTCCTGTTGCTGCACATTGGACTGCACGAGATGCTTCAGTATCTCCTCCATAGTCTGGGTTTGTATAGCGGCAGCAGCCTTTACCCAGGACATAAAAAAAAAAATTTCTCCACCAAGGAGTGGACGTGTCATTGCCCCTAGCAACCGCTGTATGCCCGCATCCGCCACCAATTGTCAGAGTCTGGGGTTGATAGGTGGGGCGGCATAGACACACAAGTCCAGTTTCTTTTAGTCCAAAACAAAAGGTAGAGTTTATTCTCACTCAAAAAGGTAGTGCAGCAACAATAGGAAACAATACAAAAATAAATCCCTGCCCGGCTAGGCTCTAATTAAACATAGAATAGGTTACCTCACCTAGAATAACAGAAACCCAAAAACCAGTTGAATCACTCAGGACACAGCTCCAAAAATATGACCTCTCAGTTGGCCAAGCTCTGCCACAGTGTTTCTGCTGGAGCTGACTTCTTAAGCCTCCTTGATGATCAGACTCTCAACAGCTGAGTAAAATCCCCAAAGTGTGGACTGGAGGGGGGTGGAATGACAGGTCCCACTACCAACCTACCTGCCATCCTAAAAATCCAGCCCAGTACTGAGAATTTACCAAAATGCTCAGCAGACGAAAGTTGTCACCTGAGAACAAACATTCCTGGAGTTTTCTCATCTCACCCACCTTAGTAGTCTGGGCAAGATGTACACCCCCTCCATTACCTGACCAGCCATCGGCTTACAAAATATAATGCTTGCCAATTTTTCTGAAATGTACAAAAGACTCCCACAAAATGGGATGAACTCCTGGCTTCCTAGTCCAGTGGGCAAATCTCCTGGATCCAGCTATCACATCTGCTGAGCTCTTGATCATATTATGTGTGATGTGGACACTGTATAAATGTATCCAGAACATTTCATGCCCATGTGATAAAAAGGGGGCATAACACACATCAAAAGGGACGTGTCTTATGGAAAGGAGTGTGGCCGTATGACTAGTTTCTTATCCGGCTCTGCGTCCAAGGACTCCCAGCAACAGTGTGGTGTATATACTGTATTACTACAGCAGCAACTCATCATCAAGTTTGTGTCCGTGTAGAAGCAGTTCTCACAATCTTCTCCGTCTCCTATCTCTGTTTGATTTTTTCCCAGTTAAAGTTGTTCCAATAAATAAAATCAGTGTGACCTTTGTCCTGCTCCAAATTCAACCTGAGTGGGGCTACGCCGAATGTAAGACCCGCGTGTCAGGCCCCTGTGTATCTTTGATTAGGATGACCTATCCTAATGTTGTATCATATATTATTTACCTTGTTCATTGTGTACCTAGTTCATGAATGCTTTACACAAGACTGACTGGACCATGGGCTATACTCATGATGGCGAACCTATGGCACGCGTGCCAGAGAGGACACACAGAACCCCCTTTGCTGGCACGCGTGTGGTCATCCGGATCGCTCACTAACGGGGAATCCAGCACAGAATTCCCTGTTAGTGAGTGATTGCTGCTTTCAACCTGTTTTGCAAATGCAAATCCAGCTGAAAGCTGTCAGTGCAAGCCATGTGGTCTGAGTGGCCTACACCACTGCAGAGTGTGACCTCTGCCCCAGCGCAGGCGTGATGCCCGGGGCCACTGTGGGACATAATGCTATGTGCATGGGCCATTATGGGGTATAATATTTTGTGCAGGGACCACTATGAGGCATAATACTGTGTGCAGGGGCCATTATGGGGGATAATACTGTGTGCAGGGGCCACTGTGGGGCATAATACTATGTGCAGGGGCCATTATGGGGTATAATATTTTGTGCAGGGACCACTATGGGGCATAATACTGTGTGCAAAGACCATGGATAGATAGAGTATAATACCATGTGCAGGGGCCATTATGGGGTATAATATTTTGTACAGCGGCCACTATGGGGCATAATAGTGTGTGCAGGGGGAACTATGGGGCATAATACTGTGTGCAGGGGCCACTATGGGGTATAATACTGTGTGCAGGGGGAACTATGGGGCATAATACTGTGTGCAGGGGGAACTATGGGGCATAATACTGTGTGCAGGGGCCACTATGGGGTATAATACTGTGTGCAGGGGCCACTATGGGGCATAATACTGTGTGCAGGGGCCACTATGGGACATAATACTGTGTGCAGGGCCACTATGGAGTATAATACTGTGTGCAGGGGGAACTATGGGGTATAATACTGTGTGCAGGGGCCACTATGGGGCATAATACTGTGTGCAGGGGCCACTATGGGACATAATACTGTGTGCAGGGGGAACTATGGGGGATAATACCATGTGCAGGGGCCACTATGGGGCATAATACTGTGTGCAGGGGCCACTATGGGACATAATACTGTGTGCAGGGGGAACTATGGGGCATAATACTGTGTGCAGGGGCCACTATGGGGCATAACACTGTGTTTAGGAATGGGGGAAGTGTTGTTGCCCTGAGGATATGTACAGTAGTGCTTAGTGCCCATCGGTTGAGATATCCTCGGTAAATGATGCAGACAGGGATCTCTTGTTAGTTGCATCTTAAAAGGTGTTATCCAGTTTCTAGTATTGATGGCCTAGCTTGAGGACAGGCCATCCATATTAGATGTGTGGTGGTCTGGGATCTCTGTACTGAGATCTGGAGTTAGGCTATCAGAGTACAGCTGATCTGCAAGAGTCCCAGGTGTTGGTGTCTAAGGATAGGCCATCATTACTGGAAATGGATATCACCTTTAAGAAGATCTTCTCGCCCCCTTGTGTTATGTATACGTTCCTTATTGTGCACAAGGGTTTCTCACTAAATCATCAAACTTGTCTGATCATGTTGATGTGTTGAGGCAAAATTACACATGGCGTCCTTTATTTCATCCGCACAGGCTATATCATTCAGCCTGTAAATGTGAGTTTGATCCTTAGATAATAACTAGGGAGACGTATGTTATATGGGCGCTCAGTATTAGCTCCCCATATTCCAGACATGTGCATGAGGCTGGTCACACCAGGGAAATCTCCAATAGACTCTGGATTGAGTCCACAGCCATGAAGAAGGTGTCCATAATAGCCCCAGACTATGTCTGTGACTGCTATGGAAGAGACAAATCTTTAAACAGATACAAACTCCTTGCAGATGTTGTCCTGGGATCGAACCTAAGAACCTAATGCTGCGAGGACGACCAGAAGAGGTGGATGAAGGTGAGTGTAAGGGCTATTTGGGAACAGGTCCTGACCTGGCAGGGTCCTTTCAATTTGGCTTTTTTTTCAATTGCTTTTAATGGCTTTATTGTGTTGTTTTTGCAATGTGATATCAGATTCAAGTTAAAAATGGCTACATTTGTATGAAATAGATAGATATGATATAGATAGATAGATAGATAGATAGATAGATAGGAGATAGCTAGATAGATAGATAGATAAGGAATAGATAACTCAATGGATGGATAGATAGAGTAGACGATGAATAGATAGAGTAGATAGATAAATATATGGAATAGGTAGATGGATAGATACTGTAGATATGAGATGGATGGATAGATAGAAAGATATGAGATAGACAGAGATAGATATGGACTAGATAGATATATAGAGAGTGAGATAGGTAGGTAGGTAGATATTGTAGATAGATAAATATATAGAATAGATAGATAGATTGAATGGATAGATAGATAGATAGATAGATAGATAGATAGATAGATAGATAGATAGATAATTATATGGAATAGATACAGTATATGAATGGACAGAGAGAATAGATAGATAGATAGATAGATAGATAGATAGATAGATAGATAGATAGATAGATAAAAGGGAAAATAAAAAACAACAAAAGTTTGACCATTGTTTTTATTAGAAATGACCAACATGGATGAAACTAAGCAATTTAAGGCTTGTATAAAAAGAAAACTCAAATGAATGAATATTGTGACCTCGGATGCAATCCCAATGCCATGGGACAAGTATAAGTTATTCACATCTACAGGCTTTATACATTTGTTCCAAAATCAAAAACATGTAGAGAAAATAATTGTTAAGGCTCCAGCATCTGTAGGACATGGGACAAGGACACAAAGCGAATCTCAGTGCACATTTCCCAACACGATGAACATGTTTTTCAGTTAAATATTACATGAATTAAAAAAAAAAAATGCAATGAAAATCAACTTTGCAGAGTATAAAAGTATAGAGCAAGGTAGAGAAGCTATAGACAGAGAGAGCGAGGAGTAAGAAACCTGCAATAATATCACAACCAGATCCAGCTGATTATTATACGGTACTGAAGGCTTAAGAGAAGCACTAAGGGGCTGCGGGAAGAAGGCAGATGGCTATGGGATCTATGGCAATACTGGAGGCTGAGACACTGAGCAAGGAGACTTGTACATGTAGGGATTGTCTAATGTGCCGCTCAGCTTTGGTTACATAAAGTGCTCATTTCGGATATGCACAATAGACATTCATTTGTACAGGATATATACAATTTCTGTTCTATTCACAATACACATTTTGCATTAAAGCTCCGAGATGCCGATTCTTAACATTCAGCCCTTGCTAAAAATAACAATTTCACTACTTACTATTATCTATTTTCTAGGTATATACATTATAAGGCTCTTCCAGTAAAATGTACAATGAAGATCCAATTTAGACCCACTTACATTTAAGGTGCAAAAAAGTGGGGCAGAGCACCCATTTATTAGAGAGGGTTGTGCACTATGGAAATATTTTTTATTTTCGAAGTCCCATTGCTAAATGGTGATCAACTGTAATCTGGGCAGGAACTTAGCAAGCAACAAGTGGTCAATATGCTTTCGGTGCCACCACAGGGGGATCAGGGCATTACACTGTTTCCAGTGAAATCAATTGGCTGGAAGGATCCAGCCTTTATAGCTGACTTCCACTTTGGCTAATGCTGATGTGGCCTTCCTTACCTTACCTCTTGGTTGACGTGTCTAGATAGGTGTCACAAGATGATCAGCTTTTCAAAACAACATACTCTGCTACAAGATATCTGTCCTTTATGTACGGTACCTATGCACAGCCACCCAGTGGATGAGTTGTGAGTTACAACCTTTTAAGGGGTTTGTATAATGTTATGTTAAGGTAAGGGTGGAGACATCTATACACAACAGTCCAAAGTAGAAGACCTCTACAATATTCCCAACTAGGGTATGTGAAAATAGGTTTTCTAAGTTAGACAACCCATTTTATTTCTTCATATCCTACATTCCTGTGTGTCTGTGGGTAAGGACAATCGTTAAAAAATGAAGGCTCTACTCAGATGACCGTGATGCAAAATGGAGGTCTAAATTGTCCATTTTCTTGCATCCATTTTAATGGAACCTTCATAGACTTGAGTCTATTGAGGGATCCCTGAAAATGGGTAAAAATAGAACACGTCCTATTTTTTTGACAGTCCATTAAAATGGTCAATCAAACTGATGTTAATGCATCGGTGTGACAGAAAAGAAAGCCATTCGTGTCAAGAAAGCTTAAATTTTTTATAAGAGCACTTTTCAGGAAGGTGACGTGTCAATGTTGACTTGGGGTATGTTAGCGTAGGTTTAAGATGTGGAGAATAGACCCAAGGAAGACTTAGCCTAAAGCTGGTCATACCCATAAGATAAGTGTTTTTATTTCAATGGGGAGAGTAACTTTAATCCCAGAATAATAAAGGATCAGACATGCTGAAGTCCAACATGCCCAATCCCTCTTTTTTCCACCATCAGGAGATTCTAAAGGTCCCTCCATACACAGAGGATCAGGAGATGATCCTGTTGAAATGAGTAGGCTTAGACACCCATTATCCTATGTATGACCAGCTCTAGATACATAAAACTAGACCCAACTACAGCACAGACTAGTGGTGTGCTCAGAAAGCAGATCAACGTCAAAAGCCCATACATCCAATAAAACTATACAATTTTCAGATTTCATTAACTACAATGCCTCCTCCGAGGTTTCCATATGTAATGATAAATTCCTAGCTTAATAAGCAGCAACACCCCTGCAAAAAATGTAATTTTAGTTATAATGAACTTTCCACTAATTTTCATTTTTTTCCACAAGTCATATAAAAGGCCTTCCGAGTGAACGTCCTTCCTGTGACTGCATTCACGGAAAGGAGCTCCTGTACTGTGCAGCTTTAGAATGACAATAAATCTACTTGCATATGTAAAAGAACAAGTTCTTAAGTTTAAATTATCTTATTTTGTATAAAATTTTCAAGTTTTATAATTATACAAGCAGTGCATTCCATCACCCTCATGGCAACATCCGATGTGAAGCGGTCATTTGGGATTTGTGGGAAAGGAAGCATATCAGGATAGCGAGTCTTTAGGCTGTCCACCCCATAAGCCTCCAAGGTCTGGACATCTTTAGTGAGTCCTTCTAGCTGTTGACCATATTCTTCAATTTTTTGGGCAAGGGCCGTCGGTTTGACATCTTTGTCAGATTTCCCTCTGACCGCGTAATCTGCAGCAATCAATGCTAATTTGGTAGACAGATAGCATTTAAAACACACCCATTCATTTGCATTCTTATGGAGGTCATTTCTTGCAGCTGAAAAGTTAGCCCTAGCTTGCCTAAGCCACCTCCGAGCTTCCACTGGGTTACCAACGGACTTGAATGTTGGCGGTACGAAGAAGCGTTTTGAGTCATAGGATCCTGTGGTGGCGGCAAACTTCTCTCGGTACTGTTGTCTCTCAGATTTATGATTTGTGGCCTCTTGGTTCCAAGAAGAATAAAATCTTTGAAAGGAAGACTTTTCAGATTGATACCTAGAAGATGAGGTGGTGTAGGTTCTTCTCGCTGTTCTTTCAACATTGATGTCTACAATTGCTTGTTTCTCAAGTCGGTTGATTTCATTTTGAAGATGTTTAAAAACCTCAGTTGCTATATCAAGATTTTCAGCATTTTTATCTGGGTGCCACTTCAAGTAAAGTCTTCTTATTATCTTCTTCCTTTCCGACTCGGGCAACTTCCAGGCTTGCTCTACCACAGCAGAAACTTCCTTTAGTATCTCTGGTAAAGAATTTAGTTTGATCTTTTTGGGAGATTGATGCTTAGAGGAGCTTGTTTTGTTACTTTCTCTGTTAGTATATGAAGGTGCTGTCCTTGGACCAGGAGGAGGAAATTCTGTTGGACTTGTTGGTGTTGACGGGGCACTGTCTTTGTTCGGAACACCATCCTCGGGTCTAGAAAACTTGTACAGATCAAGTGAGCTAACTATTTTATATTCACTATAACCAATGTCTATCTGGTAAAACCTTCCAAGAGAACCTGAGTTGTCATCTTCTTTTTCTACTTCTTGCACAATGATTGCATAGGTGTACGTTGGTTGGTATGAGCCGAATGAGTCTCCACCTTCAGCATCCACCAAATAGCCAACATATTCACCTGGGTAAAAAACATTGGTGGGATCCATGAGCAGTGTATAGTGGATTTCAGCAGGTATTGGTGTACCGGGCATAGGAAGTTCAAGTTTGGATTGCTCAGTTGAGGAGTCATATTTCACACCTAGACTATCAAGTTTCTCATTGATCCTGTAGATGTCATTGCAACCCAACATAGCTATCAAATATGATGTGTCGGATATGAGATTGTCTGTTGCAGACTTCAAGGTCATTGCTAAAGCTAAGAGGAAATTGATATCTTTGCTATCGGAGTGCTGTATGTAAAGTAATATCACAGCGTGTCCATATCGTTTCAAAAATGCAAGAGTTTCACTCTTGCTATGAGGGATTGGGTTGAATCCCTTGACTCGTAAAGTTGTCTGCAACTTTTCAAAGCAGGACACCTTTAAGCCTTCTCGTAAGGCTTTGCAAAGTTTTATGGCTTTCTCCTCATTTGCTAAAAATGCATTGTCATTTTCATGTTTCATGATTCTTATAAGTCCAGTGATGAACTGTTCAGAAGACAGTAATAGCTGAAGTCTGCCTTGCAAAGAGCATAGCGTACCGAATTGGCATGACTTGGGTGTTTCTTCATCCAACTGTTCCTCAAGTATACTACTAAGGAGTCGTGGTCTTAACTTTTGAGGAAGAAGCATTATGATTCTTGTGTGAAAGCCATGGTCTTTTCCCATGTAGCACTGGCTAAGATCAACCAGCATCTGAACACCAATGTTTCCCTGTATTCTGCTTTTATAATGGGGTGCATCATCGAACACTAAAATACTAGACTTGACTAATCTTCCGTCTTGACTTGGAAGGTAAAGTGCATGGTCACGAATATTTTCTAAGTCATTCCGAACTTTAGCTGAATCATTCTGGAGACTTTTAAGTAGGCCAGAAACCACTCTCTTCACGGTACGCATTTCGTTAGGGTCTAGTTGTTTTCCTTCAGAGGTCTTGAAAATACGACTAAGAACCTCAACATACTGCTTAGTCGAAACTATGTCTTCCGTGCCTAAGTTCTTAAAAAGCTGATGAAAAGTTCCCAACTCCAGAGGCAACTTGTAGAGATAGGGCTTAAAGTCAGACTCAAATTCCAGATTTATTACAACCTCTTCTGGCTTTAAAAGCTTCCATCCATCTTCAACCATGACAAACGCAACTCCTCTCAGCTGGAACTTGAATTCTTTTTTCTCTGTGTTGAGAAATTCATAGATGCTTCTCAAAACCTTTGCTCTTGTCTTCACGATTTCATCATCTACTGTAGTAATATTGCATATGTTTCGACAATTGTTTATCACTTTGTCAAGTGAAGGATCCAAATTGACATTAAGCATTGTTAGAACTTGCTCAAGCTGCTCTTGTGGATCAAGAGTACTTCCTTCTTGTTCTTTAATAGTTAATGGCGTTGCCTTTTCAGGAAGAATTGGGCAAGATGTCCATAGTAGCTGCATTACGTCTGTCTGCTTGAACTTTGGATTGACTTGAGCTCCATTAAATCTTATCAGAGGGAGCGTACCATTCACTTCTTGGTGCTGAGGATGGAAGCGTACAAGTTCTGCTGGTGCTCTTTCAGGACATAAAAAGGGTACCATAGACAATTCCTTTAAGAAGTTTCCAGAAAGCAAATCTGTTCTTTCTTGGAAAACATGATAAAGAATGACATCAACAGTGTTTTGAAGAACTTCCTTTGTCCAACCTTCTGTATTGGCTCGCATACTGATCTCCTTTGAGAACTGCAACAACTGTTGTTGGGAAATAACATGCTTTAGGCCTATATTTCGAAGAAACTTGATCCATGAGAGAAAGAAAGCAGATTGGTTTTTTGGCTTTGTAATCTGCTCCAATTTTTTAAAGAACTCCAGGGGTATGAACAGTTTTTCAGACAGCATGACTTCGAAAACTCTCACAGTCCGGTCATAGAAGATCTTCGCAGATTTAAGTCGACCACTGGAATCGTGAATAAAGGCCAGGTCTTCTAGTTTTGCAAAAAGTTGATCCTTTACAGTTGAATTTTCTTCAAGGCTGCATAAGCAATTTTTTAGGTAGATCAAGTGCTCCAGTTTAGCCATATAGGAGAGGTTTTCGAATTTTGGCAACACATGTTTCAAATAAATCTCTAGATCGTCAACAGGAACACATCCCAATGCATTGTACAATTCTTTCAAATGTACCTTTTCTTCAAGAAAAGCGAAGGTTGACGAGTTTGACCACTTTTCCACTTCTGCTGCGGGTATGCTCTTTGTAAGGACATAACAAGTTCCATATTTAGAAAGCGTAATGTACCGACCACTGACAGACTTGTAACATGGAAGCAATTTCAAAATGCTAACTGCGTCTTCTGACGTGAGGTGGGTTAAATTACAGTTGAAATACATCAAGAGCGCATCAAAGTCATTTTCAGCTATCTTTTCGGTCCTGAAGGTTGATGTCTGAATCATGTGATGTATAGCCCTCAGAATGCTCATTGGGTTGTCAATGTTTGCTGTATGTCCAGCCAACAAGGGGAGCAAAATATTGTCTTTGGAGCAAATTTTGTTCAGTGCCAGTTGGATGCAACCAGTCTTCATCAATGTATGAAACACTTTATCACTCTGTGCGTTTGGAAAGATCGCGATATGCATGAGGCTTAATGGCAGTAACACATCGCCATCTGGAATGATCAACTGGCCAGGTGACACAGTGAACTTTATTCCTGGTAACAGGGCCCAATCTTTCAAGGTCTCGACAACTGTATCGAATGTAGTGGCATCGGTTTGGTCATCTTTAACATTAACTGTCTCGCTGATAAAATGCCATGCATTTTTGAGCCATGATTCACTTGCAAAATTATCTTTCCACGGGACAAAAACTTTTGTTTTATACTCTCTTGGAAGAACAGATGACAGCAAGTCAGCAAAACTGTTGATGTCAAAAAGTTTCGCAACTTTGCTTGCCAGTAAGATATTGGTATACCTCATATACATTGTGTTCATGAACAGATCTTTTCGAGATGGGATTAGTTCGTGGTAAGTCGTTAGGAATTTTGGTTGTTTTGCATCAAAAATTTGCAACACGTTATCCAAAGTGATTAAAAGTGGCAAACCTTCAATTTGTATCTCGTTTTCTTCGGCATCTTTTAAGCAATAATCCACGAGAAGCTTTAAACTGTGAAATAGCTTCAGGTTTGTCTGCTGCAGACGGCACGGTAGTTTTCCAATATGACAGTTTGTGTCAGGAGAAGAGAAGGTCATCAAAAAATGTCGGACATCTGCAGGAGATGCATAAGTAACCGGGATGCCGGCATCAACTAGGCAGTGGAAAAGATTTGCAGTCTCATCACAGTAGTAAACCAAGTTAAACCCAATTTCCAAGAGGAGATGCTTCAGTCTGTAGACATTTTCAGCTACTGTCTTGCGCGTTGTTATGTTGTACTCCATATTTTTCATGTGATGTAGTTCATCTTGTAATAAATTGTCAAAATATGGCTTCCCAGAATTCACAGCTGACATGTTTACCCATGTTACAATGACAGCTGACTGCATGTCAGAGCTGTCAACATTCGGAGCTCGCACTACAGGCAAGAGACGCTTTGAATCTTCATAAATGGAGACATAGACAGCTTTCACTAGGCAATACCAGTCTGGCTGTAAGTCCAGTCTGTTAACTGGAAAAAAAGACAAAAACTTCTTCAAAATGTCCTTGACAGCATGGATTGCCATGTTGTGTAATACAGAGATCGTGGGGTCAGTTCCAGGAAAGTTTCGTTTCTTTAGTTGCACCAATAGTTCCACGTAAGCTGGAGCCACTAAGGCAGTCATCAAGCTGTTATTCCAGTCACTTCTCACTCCAACTCCATCATCATCTCGCCACAAATTTCTCCTTGCCGAATCCAATGCAAAATGTCCATTTACATGAAAAGGAAGTCCTGTTTCGAGAGAAAGGGGCAAAAAGCAAAAAGCTCGGTATGGTTTCTTATAATTGTGACTGACACAGGCGGCAACACCACCTCGTGGAAACAATGTTATATCACGATTCTTATGAGCCGATATCACACTCTTTAAGACTTTGCCCATATTGGAGAAGCCGGAACGATTACAAATCAGCCATGTCGTAAGGTTTCCTTCAGTGTCCTCAATGTCCATTGTGTAAGTGATCTGTTGGACTGGTATATCTTTCAATTGTTTTCTCCTTGTAACGCTGTCAATTACAGATGAATGAAATTGTTTGCGTTTTAGCCGGTCACCATCTGTGATTTTGCCTCGAACGGAGTATAACACTTTTAGAGCACCTGTTGACTTCTCAATTTCACAGATAGAAATCTTTTCCATATGATTCAAAAACATGAGGAGTTCTGCGCCATCCGTACGCAACTTGTCCAGAAGGTTCTGCACCATCCTGTCAGAGCAAGGGACTGGTGAGATCTCAGAGTTTTTGGCCATTTCAGAATTTCGGAGTGGAAAGCGAAACATTGTTGAATTGGACAGATTAAAGTGGTTTCCTAAGTATAGATTTAGAACATCCGAAAACTGAGTTCTGAAATCCGTATCCAAATCTCGGAACATGCGTCCAGGACTGAGTGACGTTGCCCCTGGAGCATACTGTGCATGAGGGTCGAAGATGCATATGATGTCATTGGATGAGATAAAAGATGGACAATCCGTAATGTGATAAACTGAGTTGAAGCCTATTCCGTACTGGCCAGTTTTACAAGGGTTGCCTTCCTTTGTTCCTCTTCCCAAGTTCTGAATACCTCTTATATCATCATCTGTGAATGGCTGGTTGTTGTACACACACAGTGCAGGACCTTGGAGAGGTGTCCACTTCTCGTCAAATATTCTGTCCGATGGATGGTGTCTTGGATCAAAAACAAAACATATTTCTGTAGCTTTTGCATCATCTGCATTTTGCAGTAGCTCCTTTAACATCTCTTTTTCTGAAGGATATGCATTAAGGATACTTTTGATTCTGCTAGTAAGCTTTTCCTTCTGTCCAAACTCAGTTCCGAGTGAAGTAAAGCGGATGTTAGACGCATACCTTTCTAGAGCTTTGTGTCTTTTTGGAATTGACCCAAGCTTTACAGCAACCTCTCTTGGAATGTCCGAGTGGCAGTACTTTACAGTGGTGTCTTTCACTTTGATCCATGGGCAGTCATTGTAACATAATGATTTAGCTGGAAGTAGAAAGAGGTTGACATCTGGTAGAAGAATATGTCCATAATTTGTCTCGCAAAATTCTTGACTTTTTTCTCGGATAAGTCCCCATATTCCTTCACTAACAATGCGTCTACAACGTTGGAAATCATTCTCTGATATCTTTTTGCTCATATTTGCTTTTTTTATCATTTCAAGTACTGCGGCAAAATCTTCTACTGTGAAGGAATTTTTCACACCAACGCTTTCGAACAATTCCCGAAAATTATTTTTGTATTTGCTAGGCATCTGATAGAGGTAAGGAGCGGCTTCAAAGTTTAGATGAAAGGAGACTTTATCTGAAGTAACATAAATGCCCTCAATGAATATACAAGGAAAAGATTTCATTTCTTTTACGACCATAGTCTTTGTAGCCTCGGTCAACAGGATGGCTTCATTGAGAAATTTATAGCAGGCATTTGTAATATTGTCTTGGTACAAGGTGCTTCCGTCAGTATATTTTGCAATTTCCTTTAACTGGTCAAGTACCAATTCGGGCGAAGGTTTCTTGAGTAAACCTAAGTATTCTTTGACTGCCAAGGAAATGGGTCCACATCCCTTAAAAGAAGACGAATTTTCATTAAGAATTGGTTTTAAGAGACAAACTGTGTCTTGGTGCTCAACTGTGTAAAGGTCAGTGGCGGCAAACATTTCCTCGGGTTTAAAGTCACTTCCTTTCCAATGAAGAGAGAATCCAGCAGGTTTGGAAAGAAAGGGCAGAAATGGAGAAGTTTGGCATACCTTACAAAATTCCTTAGACCTGGGGTCTCTGAATTTCAGTTTCTCATCAATCAAACTTAAAATGATATTGCTCCTCAAGCAAGCCGCAGCATGGTCAGCTTTATTTATCAACGCAATAGATTCAATTCGTTCAATTAAGTCCTCCCATAAAATGTCATCTTTCACCATGCCAAGTTGGACCAGCTTTACCAACACTACCGGATTCAAGTAATTCTGGGAGGTACCATAAGGAAATCTTCCATCATTGTTGTCATACAATTTTGCTACTCTACCTTCAGGGTGGATTAAACGTGAAGGAACAACCAGTGGATGGTCTTCGCTGGAACACGGGATACATGGTGTAACTTGAAGAATTTCACTAAATGCCTGTATTCTTTCATTCAAAACAAAAAGCATCAATGGATCTCGTAATTCAGGCTCGATTTCTGCTATGTGAGGGAAAAATACTTCTGAAAAAAATTGACGTTCTGAAAATGTGTTCTCAATCAGCACGTCGGTACATCCAGCTTCTTCAAACCCTAGTTTGACCCATGAGGGCAGCTCGACAGCACAAAGATTTTTTGATCCAGTTTTCTTTAGATACTTCATGAAAATCTGAAAAGCAGCTGGTCCAATGTCTGGTCTCTTAAGTAAAGAGTCATCCAGAAATCTCACATTTTTCATAGAAACCCAAGATGTTCCATCAGAAAATACTTTCATGCGGTCTTTACCTTTTCCTTTGGCAATGTCTTCATATAGTCCTTGGCAAATAACAGAAAAGTCATCGTGGACAGAGTCAGGGTCCGGCCATATAGAATAGTAGTTGTACTTTATTAGTTCTCCGCTAGTAGACATGTCCCTTAAGACGCATAGAGCTTCTAGATAAGAACGTACAATAACGTGTCTCATGAATACATTATTCCAGCTTCCCTTTGTATCTGTTTTCCAAATTTCTTTCCTATTTGAAGTCACGGCAAAGCAGCCATTTATATGCAGTGGAAGTCCAGTTTTTATGCGCAGAGGTAGATAGCAAAAAACTTCTCCGATATTGCCAGAAAATGGTTTGACTGTCCATTTTCCATCCTGATTTTCAGAAAGCATCACTGCCACACCACCACACGGCACAAGCCCAAGTCTCTTGCCGCTTTCACTCAAGGCAAATTTCAAAGCTTCACTTATGTCCATGCAAGAACATAAAAGCCATACTGTCGAGTCCACAGTTTTTTGTGGCAGTTCCTCTGTCATTCTCTTTGTCTGTCCAGACTTGGCCATCTCAAATATGTTAGCTGGTTCATCTTCAGCACCTCGGAATAATGGAGAATGAAGATCAACTATTCTCCTGAACACATGGTGGAACTCTTGAACCACGATCTGCAAGATACAAGACGATTTTGGCATTTCGGTTGGATATTTCCTGGTAGAACTACAGTTATTCATCACTTTGGCAGCCTCTTTAAGTAGCCTTGTTGGGTTAGATAAAACTTTTGAGGAGCACATAGATTTTTTAATAGTTACTGTGTCCTGAGCTAAGTCTGGCTCTGATTCTTCTGGCTTTAGGTATTTCAGGACCATGGAGTTTACATTCTGGGTAAAAAGTATTAGTCTGTAGCCACACAAGCTAAATTCATCCACCAGTGTGTAAATGTCTGCAGTATTGTAACAGCAGGTGCTAATTTCACTCATTTTGGCTTCTTGTTGTGTTCTAAAGGATAGTCGGAAAAGTGTACCTTTGTAAGAGTATGGAGCTTCTACCGCAAGCGGTAGTTGACAATTGAACACACCTATAAATGGCTTGAATTGATTGGGAAATTTGCGAAGTCTTTTCTGCTGTTTGCTCCAGTTAATTTTGATGCCCGGGTTCGATTTGTCTCTGATATGTTTGCTAATGTGATTAATATTTGGATCAAACATGATCATAAATTCTCTACTCATAATAATGGGAATGTCTGTGACATGGTAGACAGAGTTGAACCCTAGGCCAAATTTTCCAACTTTGTCAACCTCACTTCTTTTTAAGGATTCTCCAAGTCTTGTAATATTTAAAAAATCTTTATCGGTAAATTCAGAATTATTGTAAGACCACAGAGCAGGTCCATGACATGCTGACATTCCTGGGTCTAGAAGGTTTTCCCTTATATCCATATTCCGTCTCATATCAATCATGAAATTGCATTCGGTAGCTGACGCATCATCAGCATTTTGAAGAAGTTCCTTGAAGATATCAGACACAGAGGGGTATTCTTCCAAAATGTTTTTGATTCTTACAGTAAGTGGTTCTCTTTGGCCCGATTGTTCAAACCCCATATTTTCGGGGTTGATAAGCCGTGTACTCAAACATGGTACATTCAGCCATTCCGCTGTCTTCATCGGTATATCTTCATGTACTAATATTATCGGTTCCACAGAGTCTTCAAGAAGATCATTGAGGTCATCAACTTTGATATCACAGTAGCAACATTCATGAATGGGTCTCATCACAAGTTTTGAAGGGTCTTTGTTGTAATGCACAGGCAATGGTGTATCTAGACTCACTGTTATCTGATGACTATACATCCATCTTACAATATTCAACATTATGTTAATGTTCTGCTTGTTCTCCTCTTTATCCATGCGCTGTTTGCTACGATTATATATGATTTTAACAACATCGAAGATATGGCCAGGTGTGAGCTGCTCAATTGAACCACAAAACTTGAACAACTTGTGAAATTTCACCATAGTGTTTGGTATGTTGTGCAAAAAGGGCTGAAGGTCAAGATTGAAGGGTGACATTATAATTGCTTGCTTTGGGGAGCAAAATGTTTTCCCTGTCCAGACCCATGGAAAGGACAGCGCTTGATAGAGTTCTTTGCCTTTATCGAGACATTCCTGCATGAAACCATAAATCTCCAGAAGAATGTGTTGGAACTGATAATAGTCCTCATCAGTCACAGCTTTGGAGTTATACCAGTCGGCTACAACTTTTAGATGTTTCAGCACGGCTTCAATGCTGGGTTCTTTAGAAATGCCAAGGACTTTTTCGATATTGTCATGCATGTTTTCCACCAAAGGAACAGAAGAACCCACCAGGACAGCATAAGACACGTTGCACATTTCTCCAGGAGAATACAATTTGAACTGGTCTCCAATCCAAACCAAAGAATTGGGATAATTTGGTGGGCGTTCTTTGATAGCAGGTATCCATTTGATCTTTTTTAGAAGAGCTTTTCCTTCTGGTGACTGTACAAGTTTATAATTTCTTTTTAAAACCGTGAGTAAAGTTTTTGCCTTTTTCACGACAATCTCATTATTTTTTCCCGATCCGTTGTACGAAGCCTCAATTTTCTTGGCTATCTGAACAATGTCTTTCTCTAAAATATGACAATCGTTTTTAAGACCGATCTGTCTAAGAGAGTGTAAGACGTCTGAAGACGTAAATATAGCAGGTGGGAAAAATTGCTGTTCTTCAGCACAAAATAGGTTCTGGAGGACATCTATTTCTGGATCAAAAAGTTCATTGGCTGAAGCAAGTCGGTCTTTGAAAACAGGGATGAACTTAAGACTTGACAACCAGCTAATTGTCGCATGGTTTTCGTTCTTTAAGAAAGTCAAATTTTCAAGAACCCAGATCATGACATTTGTCCTTTCTTCAGGTGAGTAGAACCCTTTCTCTACGTCTTGCAATATAATCTTCAAGCAGTCCGTGCTTTTCAGCTGTTCTACCTTTAGCATCTTGGTCAGTCGGATGGTTTCCTCATCACTACTGTCAATTACCGGAAAGGAAAGACGAGTATTGGGTGGAAGCTTGGCATTGTGGTGAAGTACTTTGCACCCTCTTAAGTAGACATAGGAATTCTTTTTGTCCGAAGTCTCTTCGATCCTTTTAAAAACCATCAGCTCTTGTATGATTTTCCTTTCTTTCTCATTTATGTCTGTTAAACTAGCAAGGAACCTCCGAAGAGCATCTTTGTGAATTGGGGTCAGTGAAGCAATCTGGCTGGACAGCTTTTGAAGAGACATCCTGTCCATTATTTGTAGAAGAGCACTGGGTGTAGGGGGATAGACATATTTTTTAAGAAGGGGATGTTGAATGGCTGGATCTAAACATGTGAGGACAATACCCCCAAGATTTTTTATTAATTCAGGCAAATGTTCTGGTAGTTGAGTGTCAGACGCATCGTCGTAAATAACAGGAGAAGGCGTCCTCAGACGGATGAGGTCCAGGGTGGCTCCTTGTTCTTGTTCTTCTCCTTCTTTTTCTTCTTCCAACAGTTTGGTAGGAATAAGTGGCATATCATCAAGGCATGTTAAATCTTCAGAAAAATGTATGTACAGCAGTTTCCACACCATCTTAAGCCATGAAATAGAAGGATGTTTTTTATCTTTTCCTGGAAGCCATTTTACAACCAAGTCTCTTAAAGGCCATGTTATGTTCATGATTTCTTTAGTAAGACGTATAAAGCGTTCAGGATTCAAGAGCTGGAGCTGGGTACAGGGTCTACCTGTTGGGAGAAAATTGAAAAAGTTAGACCTCTATGACATGAACTCTTACAGGGGTTGTCCAGGATTAGAAAAAAAGATGGTCCACTTTTTTTTCCACAAACAGTGCCACTTTGGACAACTGATGTATCTTGTATTTTGGTTCATTCTCATCCAATATACTGCATGGGCCGATGTGGCATAGTTGCTTGGGGGAAAAGTAAATCCTGTTTTCTAATTGTGGACAACTTCTTTAATTTTTTGTAATATGAAAATGCATTAATAGGTCATTTTACAAGCATTACAAAAACGTATTGCATAAATCATTTAAGGGGGTTTCCAGCACTAGGATCTTGATTATCTAGCCTTAGGATAGGATCATACATTTCAGGTTGGCAGGAGTCCAACACCTACACCCATCAGCAAATTGAGGAGGCCACTGCATTTAGATGAAGCTGTGGCCTTCTCAATGCTTACCAAGCACAGCGCCATACATTGTATAGTGGCTGTGCATGGTTGTACAGCTCAGTGCCTTACATTGCAATGGGACTGAGCTGCAAACAGGCCATGTTACCAATAACCTGAATACTGCAACTGCTTCAAACCAATGGCTGGTTTGATGGTCATCCACCAATCTCATATTGATGGCCTATCTTAAGATTAGGTCATTAATATCCTGGTCCTAACAAAACCCCTTTAACACCTCACTCTTTTTCTTACCGATAACAACAAACTGACTAATATACATTCCTATTAAAGATGTTAATTCATGCATTGGTTATAAATTTCATCATATCAAGAATCTCTTCCCAATATGTCAAATGTCCACAAATAGGTTATAGAGAAGATGTACAGTATATAAAGTATAATAAAGAACCATACATACAGTATACACAGAGTAGTTGTTCAGCCTTTACGGTTTTATCTTGAGAAAATCCTAATGGATAACTAAAATAAATGTAGTAGAATTTCTGACCAAATCCAAGAACCCTTAAGACAAAAACCTAGTAGCAAGATAAAAAATAAGTCTCTACCTAAAAGGCCTGTCCTT
Organism: Leptodactylus fuscus; assembly: GCF_031893055.1. Taxonomy (NCBI): domain Eukaryota; kingdom Metazoa; phylum Chordata; class Amphibia; order Anura; family Leptodactylidae; genus Leptodactylus; species Leptodactylus fuscus. Next base: position 251,615,843 of record NC_134266.1, on the reverse strand, counting down.
ATAGCAAGAAGTGCCAATAAGGTGAAAATGTTGCCCAAAATTATCAGTCTATTACCTTTCGCAACCTAAACCGTGGAACACATAACTACAGTACATTTTCTACCATATAGTCTCGGGGTGGCTGGAAGTCATCAAAAACAAGGAGCTCATACGCACTCAATAGCTGTCATGTGAGTGTTCGGCAGACAGCTACTCCTCCTGACCTCGCCATATACTTGAATGCTTGGTCCGACTTACTGTGCGTGTGTTCTGGGAAAAGTTGAGTAACTCACTGCCAAACATCTCTGGTGGCAGCTTATCTGCGTTGAGAACAATAGATCGGGCATAACGAAAGTCAACATGTTCAACTCTATCTTCCCACAACATAGGCTGAATGAGTCCATGTTAGATGGTCAGTGGGTTTGGCTGACCTTAGTCTAATGAGAAGGGCCACACTAACAGCTGCCATAAGGGGGAACTTGCAGAATATTTATATTGCCGTCATTGTCTAGTGATGCCAGATTCCAAGGTGTTTTGTACACTATAGGCCCTTAACACCACAGGACATCATATAATGTTGAATGTTACACTATGCCCCTCTCTGACATTACTTCATGCTCAGCAGGGAGTGGTTGACGCCATAGACTTTCTGCGCTTCCTTCCCCCAAGGTAATACTAAGAACTTGTCTCAGTTCCAAATAATTTCCTTCTCTCTGGTCCAAATACAGGTGAAAGCAGCTACAATGGACCAGAAAGATTTCAGTATTACCAGTATATGCAGTAAATCCAGGGGGCGGGCAAACAGGAAGTCTATGAGGTGACACTTCAGCCAATAGCTGCAGAGCAGGAAGTGATCTTAGAGAATGAGGCATTGTATTAGGAACCTTCTTTGTCATTAATTCACAATTAACATTAAGTCCAAGCACTAAACACACAAAGTGCATGCTCAAGATATCAGACAACACAACTCCATGCTGAAGAATGCTCAGTAATGATTTCCACACCTAAAACACTGCATGCATATATTACTGGACACAGAAAAACCTGTCCCATAAAAGAGAGAAACACTAGCAATGCAGTTTAGTTGAATAGATTCCCTACATTAGATGTATGGTATGTTCCTAACATTTATCCATTGCTGATATATGCTATAAAAAAAATGCCCATTCAGTAACTGAGTGTCAGCTTAGCCAGGGGGTTTCTGCTGCTTCACACAGGACCTGATGTCCATGTCCATGATCTGAGACGACTCCAATCATGGACAATAAACCTCTCAGATGCTAAGGTCAAATGTGAACATGGAATCTTAAAGGTTATTTTGCAGTAGTCAGTGATTTTGTGGAACCAAATAGCCCTCATGCAGCAAGATCATGGAAGCCTTCAGTGGCTTTGGCAGCCAGGAACATCCTGGTTCTTCTGCTCTCCTGGAGTTCCGCTTATGGAGCTGATTGACCACAGTGGTCGTGTGATCGCTGAGGCCAATCAGCGGCCTCAGGAAAAAGACCTGTGATGTCACAGGTAGTGACATTCAGGTCCTTCGCTCATTGGCCTCAGCGGTCATGTGACCGATGGGGCCAATCAATGGCTTCAGCAAAACTCCAGACGAAACCCATGAGAGGAGAAGACTGGGGCCGCATGGGAGGACAACGCAGCATTGGAGATAGGCGAGTATGCATTTTTTTTTATTTTATTCACTACCCCCAGCTGATCTAAACATTAAAAGGGTTGCCCATTTTTGCCTGGACAACACCTTTAATAGTAATACAGCAATTTTACCATATACTCCCATACTACAGTACTGCAGTCTGTGATAAAAGCAATCTAATGGTTCATATCCAAATGTCCTAGGAGGCTAACAATACAAGCAAAAAAGTAAAAAAAAAATTCAAATCATCCCTTTTACCCATTTTCACCCCAAAAAATATTGAGTATTTCAGCATCGAAAAATCAAAAATCCCCTAATAAAATATAAAAGTATTCACATTGTATGATGAATGCCATAATGCAAAGCAAATCAACGTTTTGTTTGCTACTCTGTCTCCAAAAATGTGAAAATTGATCAAAACATCATCCATTCCCAAAAAATGGTAACAATAAAAACTAAAACTATGCACTATGGATGAATAAATAAAAATAAATAAAGTTTAGTTACCCTTTATGGAAAATTCCTATACTATGGAGAAGACTAAAAGTTAGTACCAGGATTATTCAGTAATTGTAAAATATATTTTTAGACAATCAAAGACTTTTGTTAGTTTACAGAAAAATCATTTTGTAGGATGCACCAAAAAAACATTCCATAGACTAGTAATCCTACAAGCAGACGGTACTGTACCTGCATATCCCCAGAGAAGCTGCTGCGCTACAATGTAACAGATTATATTTTATATTATATTATGTCATTATTGGCCAATCTTATTTCACCTAATATGGAATTTGTTGTATATTCAACATTCTACAGTTTTACTTGAAGACGTAACTTACATATACTTTATCCTTTCTTGAATTGCCTTAAAGGAATTGTCCACTTTCAGACTAATATTGGCAGACAAATCTTATTGTTTGTATAATGTTACGTCATACAATTGTCCAACATACTTTCTGTATCAGTTCTAGATCTTCTGCTTGCTGACATATATTCTGCTTACTCCAAGTGGATAAAAATCCATCCATGGTCATGTGATGCACAGTCCATGGTCATGTGATATACAGTCCATGGTCATGTGATATACAGTCCATGGTCATGTGATATACAGTCCATGGTCATGTGATATACAGTCCATGGTCATGTGATGCACAGTCCATGGTCATGTGATATACAGTCTATGGTGATGTGATATACAGTCCATGGTCATGTGATATACAGTCCATGGTCATGTGATGCACAGTCCATAGTCATGTGATATACAGTCCATAGTCATGTGATATACAGTCCATAGTCATGTGATATACAGTCCATGGTCATGTGATATACAGTCCATGGTCATGTGATGGACACACAGGTGCACAGCTCATTACCAGGCAGATATTTGATTACTGTGCTGTGACTAACGAGCTGTGCACCTGTGTGTCCATCACATGACTATGGACTGTGTATCACATGACTACGGACTGTACATGATATGACCGGTGACGGACTTTTATCCACTGGAAGTAACATAATGACTGACAGCGAGCAGAGATCTAGAGAACCGTGAGGAATTGATACAGAAAATATATCGTAAAATTGTACAACTCTTTATTATATAAATAAAAAGTGTCTCTTAATATTGGTCTGAAAATGGACAACGCCTTTAAGTTATCCAATTTGTCTTGAAACCAATTCAATATAATTGACTGTCATGTTAAAAGTATCTGTTATTTAACATGGAGCCTATGCGAGATGAATGGACGATGCATAGCAGCCAGTAAAAAGTAGACACAAATATACCTTCTCTAGGAACCTATGGCTGGATGTCGATGGATGGATTTTGTTTCAAAATATTTATACCCAGAAAACCCCTTTAAGGAAGGAGACATCAGTAATACTGAGTAACTAACTGAGAAAAGTGCTCACATGTTATATGCGTTGAAGGCTCCATGTTCAGCAAAATGGAAGACATCATGATGGAAAATCAAGTGACCCCATTATAGTGAATAAAATCCAGACCTGGATATTTTGTAACTGGCTTGCTGCATCACAAATGCTGGTTGGAAAGTCCCGATACAGATTTTGTATCATGGCCGACAAGATTTAATAATATTTTAAAAAACTAAATTAAAAAACCAAGTGTGGGCATCTCATATCCTTACCTCTACTTACTGCAGCTTCCTTCAAGGCTGTTAAAATTTTAGGCTTTAAATCTTTAGAAAGAAGTCGTCCTTCCAGACCTGGAAACAGAGATCTGGAAGACATCGAAGTTTATTTCAGTCATTTATCTCACTAAAAAAAATATAATCTTCATGAGACTGTTGTAGCGAATCATTGGTCTTGGAACTGACGGTTGAACGTGCAGCGCAAGACCACAGAGGCCAGGGATTGGTTGCAGTAGTCACATAGTCCAATGAGAATTGCCGTTGTGTCAGACAGTGCTGTTCTCTGTGTAGTGGCCAGACCAGGTACTGCAGATCAGTGCCCATTCACTTGAATAGGAGGTAAGCTGCAGTAACTCAGTTCCACCACTACAAAGAGAACAGAGCTGTTTGCTTCCTGCTTCTGCTAATCTATGAGGTTGTCACCTCCACATATCTGATATTAATGACTTATCTTCAGGATAGGTCATCAATATTTATAGCCTGGAAAACCCTTTTAAGTCCTGGAAATGCCCTTAAAGGGATCCAAAAAATAAAGAGTGCCAGGGAGAGAGCTTGAATTCCCCAAAGCTGCCTGCTGTGTCTTCTATTTATCCATATCTCAATGGTTTGTCATCAGACGCACATGACCGCAGCAGGGTTTTTCCACAGGTGGTGACGTCATTGCTGAGACGTCATCATCGTGAGGATTTAAAGGGAACACTATGGAATTCAGGCTGTAAGTATGTATTATACACATTGCTACTTGCTTGGTTTATGATGGTTGTACTAAAATTAACACGGTTTAGTCCATTGTTTTGTACAAATAATGGATATTAATGGATCTCAAGGTACATCATCCTATTAATATTATAAAGGTGAATGTTTGTGAGTTTGTGGGTTTGTGTGTTTGGATGTTCGTTCCTCAATCACAGCCAAACGGGGGGGAGGAGGTGTCCCCAGGTCGGTGTCCATAGGTCCCCAGCTTCAGTCCCACCCCCTACATCGGTCCCCGTGTAGTAGCTCTCACCTTTGTCTCTCTCCTCTGCTCCTGTGTCTCCTCCGCTCCACACACTTCTCCTGCTGCCTGTCTGTGTCCTGTATGAAGCACAGCGAGGTACGGCGTCTGGTTGTTATGACGCCAGGCCTGCTCTACTACATAAACGCCACAGGGACCAGCAGGAGCAGTGTGTGCAGGCAGCCAGCAGAGGGAGCAGAGGAGAGAGACAAAGGTGAGAGATACTACACGGAGGACGATGTAGGGGGTGGGGGCAGGGATGGGGGAACATGAGACTGGGGGACAGAGATTGGGGGGGCAAGACACTGGGGGCACATGAAGTGAACTGGTGGCAGAGAAGGGGGGACATGAAGCTGGGGGCAGAGATGGGGGGGACAAGATACTGAGGGCAAAGATGGGGGGGACAAGACCCTGGGGGCAAAGATGTGGGAAACAAGATACTGGGGGCAGAGATGGGGGGGGACAACGTACTGGGTGCAGAGATCAGGGGACAAGATACTGGGGGCAGAGATGGGGGGGACAAGATACTGGGGGCAGAGATGGGGGGGACAAGATACTGGGGTCAGAGATGGGGGGGGACAGCATACTGGGGGAAGAGATGGGGGGGCAACATACTGGGGGCAGAAATGGGGGGGACAACATACTGTGGGCCGAGATGGAGGGGACAAGATACTGTGGACAGAGATGGGGGGGACGACAAGATACTGAGGGCAGGCCCGCTCTGGCCACAAGTAGAGGGGCGTTGGGGCCCACGGGCCGCGCTGCAGGTGGTTTGCGCAGGCATCAGGGGGCCACCGACGAAGTCGCGGGTTATAGCTAGTTGACTATAATGGGGTCCGTTGAGTATCCATTATGTTCTCCATCAAAATTCGTGGACAAAAAAAGACCATGTAAGACTTTTTCATCCACTCAATGATGGAGAACATAATGGATAGCCAATGGACCCCATTATAGTCAATGATGTACCTTGTGATCCATTAATGTCCATTATTAGAACAGAAGAATGGACTCCACAATGTTGATGTTCTCTCAGTCAGTGGTAATAATATCCACACAACAGAGTAGACTAAGAGGAACAGATCCACCATTGCCAACAATCCCTATTCACATCTTACATTCACTCAAAGCTTATAAAGTCAGATAACATGACATATTACGTTCCATATACCGCTATGTGCTCATACCTAGGGTACTCCTCTGAGGTTATGTAAATAACATCCTTATCTGATACAGATGAAGAAAAAGAAATAAAGCTCCCATTCTGCAACGGAAGTATTTCAAGCCCAATAAGATCACTGTAATTCTCATCGCTAAGTATGAACTCAAGGATGTGAAGCTTCTCATGAGTAGGTCCTTTGTGTCCACACTTCCTCAACACCTGACGGACCAGTGCTGGGGTGACCTTCTTCACCGGCTTTGAATTGTTTATGGGAATCTGGAATGCAGCAGCAACGTTAGCCGGTACCTTGGCGATCTCAGTCCCTGAGTTCTGGAGGTAGTTCAGGACTGTTTTTGTGTACTCCAGATGTTCATCTAGTTCTGTGAAGTTTATATCTGATTCCTTTAACCAGCATTTCTTGGCAGAGTATATGACGGGATTCTCAAACAGCTCCTTGAAAAGAGGTTCTATGATAGGTTTCCAGTGTGTCTTTACTTGGTCCAGTTCTGGCCACATTCGGTAAATGCTATCAGCAGAAAGAGGGAAATCGGGATTCTCTTCTGTCTCCATTCTCTTGATAGCTTCCAAAATGAGAGTTGCATATGTTTTCGGGACAACGTTTTTGACCAGAAGTTCATTCCAAAGAGCTGCCGGATCTCGCCACTGGTCCAGTTCTCGCCATTTGATGCTCCTTCGGTTGTCTGTCAAGCCAAAAAAGCCACTGATATGAACAGGCAGACCGGTTTTGCTCTCATCTCCTGGTGGCAACGGAAGAAAACAAAACGCCCTTCCAACAAATTGCGACTCTGCTCCCTTTTCTTCACCATTATGCCACAATGGCATAGCAATTCCAATACTTGGAACAAATTTCAGCTCGTCGGCATGAGAGTCTAAGTCGGTGCAGATACCTCGGCCTCCAACACTATTGCACACCAGCCATGAGGAGGTTTGGGTTTCTTTGACACTTTCATCTTCTGTTATGATGTTCACATGATAGGCGACACATGTTATACTATTGCTTGGGACCCCTTTACAGTAATTATCAATGGCTGTTCCAAGAATTTTGATAGAATTGGGTCTATCGTGCTTTAGTAACTTGTTCTCACTAGCTGTGACACGGAAAACCAACTTTTCAGATCCATCTGCTTCTCGAACATGCAAAGACACTTTCTGTACGTTCTTCAAGAACAGGAGCACGGTGTCCGCATCTGCTCTGAAGGACTCGTACAGTTCTAGAACTTTTTCTTTATTATAAAGATTATGACTTAGCAATGATGGCTGGACTCGAAGGGGAAATCTAAAGAAGGTTCCTGGGTAATAACCTTCCACAAAGGTTTCTTTTGTGCTACCAAAAATGTCAATATATGGGGCAAATTGGTCCACCAGTTCACTTATTTCTTTGTTGTCTTCTTTAATGTTCCAACACTGGCCTGATTCGTGACGCCCAAAGAGTTTTTGGTGGGGATCCAGCATCCCTATCTGATCACCACTGAAAATACTGGGGACATCTAACAAGGAAAATAGAAAGAGAAACTTTATTGAGCATTATTGGAGCCACACATTGGTATATCACATAAAAAGAAAAACTAGCATATTTACAAATATTGTCCATTTGTCATTTAAAGGGATGGTGCCAAAAACAAGATTTGTAACCTATAGTATCTATAGGATGGGAGACAAGGGTTTAATTGTTGGGTGTCTGATCAACAGTTTAGTTGGGGATCCAACTGGTGTTCCATTCATCTCTATGGGTCTACAAAAAAGATGGCAAGTTCAGCACTATCTCTAACATTTCTAAAGTCACATGGCAGTGCATATTAGCAACCGTCCATCTATTTGAACGAAAGGATCCCATTCTCATGATCAATCCGTGTCCCAGCAGTTGGATCCCACTGATCAGACACTTATTTTCTATACTGTAGATAGGTTATAAGTCTTCTTCATGATACAACACCTCACATCTGCGTTCGGGCCATTCCGTTCCCCTATCCGCATGAAATATGTGCAAGCAGCACTTTTCTCTCTGCATTTTTTGTGCAAAACCGAGCTGAAACCACATGGACCCCATTATAGTCTATGGGGTCCGCCAATTTCCTAAGATAACTGCTTTTCATGTGGATAGGTTTCCGTTCGAGGGGTCCCCAAACAGACTGCCCAAATGGAAAACCAAACGCATCAGAAAAACTACCAATAGATAACACACCATAACACTGTGAGAAACACGGAGAACCAAATGAGAAACTAAGCTCTGCTACAACTATAGAGAGGCCATGTGCACAATGAGACACTATTTTACATTGAAGAGGTTGCCCCTTTTTATCAGTGACCAGCTGTAACTTGTAGAAGTGTAGAAAGTGTTAGATATTCACGCAGCGCCGCCACAGGGGAAATGAAGCATTACAGAGTTCCCATTGTCCATGTAATGCTCACGCATTTTGAGTCCTCCAAAGTGAGACACTCTCTTTAGAGATGCTCATTGACCTGACCAATATATGAGAGATTTTTTTCTATTAATTCAGTATTTCGTAAAAGGATGTTTTATTTGATATTCATTGTTTCGATTTACATTGTACATAGTAAAAACATAAAATGAGCACAGTCTGAGCCTGCCATAGCTAATCACCTGTTATATGGTAAACAGAGTTAAATCCAATCCCAAACCTCCCAACCTTCAGCGGGTCGTCTTTTTTTCTGCTTCTGGCAATTTCTTGGATTCCATGCCAGTCTTCAGGAGTGAAAACTGCATTATTATAGACGTAAAGGGCAGGACCTAAGAATATACAAAGAAAAGGGTAAAGTAACTAATTAGCATCATATTAAGCAGATTCACATGGTGTTCCCTATAGAGATCCACTGATCATAAAGTCATGACATATCCTAGCAATAAGCCATTACTTACCTTACAGAGGTGATCCCATCTGGAAAATATAAGGATACAGGATATACAATAGTATATAGAATCCTACGTCTAGGGTCTGCATTTATCTGAAGAATGGGGGTCCAAGTGGTCTTAACCCTCATCAACCCTCTATGGCCTATTCTATGTTAGCAAGTGGAATTTTTCTTTAACTGCAGGATGGGTAAATTGATCCCAGTGCTGGAAATATGGCAAATGCCAATCTAAACATTTCCTGAATGTGAAAAACACTAGATAGATAGATAGATAGATAGATAGATAGATAGATAGATAGATAGATAGATAGATATTATTAAAGCATAACTAAACTTTTGGACAACTTTCGATTTTCTGGCAGTATTTGTGTCACTAATACATTCTGTAATATACCTTATAAACACATTTTGGCTCCTTTGTGTGAAATCCCTTTATTCTTTCCCTTGTTCTCTGCTTTTCATTGTGTACGGGCTTGTGTAATGCAGAGAAATAAGGTTGGGGAAGGGTTACTTCATACAGTTCTATCTCAGACATTATAAAACATAGAAGCTTGCTTCTGGTGTTGTATGAAAGAAGAGATTCTCGTATTTCAATGGACAGTTACTAGCTGCAGCCACATACAGTATATATATCCAAAGCCTGACTGCGTTTCCAACTGATTATAATGCAGGTGGAACTGCAAATGTCACACGAAGGATGAGACTGTTCAACTTCATATGACACCAGGAGCATGTTACTATGTTTAATAACACCCAAGATATAACAGGGACAGCTCTCAATAGAAAAAAAAAAGAGAAATGCAGAATTTCACTGAAAGGAGACAAAATGTTTAAATAAAGTATCTCAGAAAAATTATTACTACTAACAGAAAATCAATTTTTTATTATTTTTTTTTAAAGATTCAAATATTTACATTTTATTTTATTTTAAATATGATTTTTATTGAAAAGAAGAAAGCTTGTACAATAGAATAAAAAAAGCAACTACAAACAAAAGAAGAATCGGCATAAGTCCAAATAATACTTCAGGAATCGTAAGCTGGGACGTCGGGCTGCAATCAAAAAACAAGAATGACACAAACAGGACCAGACATACAAAGACCAAAGGACCAGATATACAAACGCTACAAAGACACCAATTCTACGAGAAGACAAGAAAGGGATGAAAGGGGGAAAACAACCAAAAGGGAGCAGGAAAGAAACAAGAAAAAGAGAAATAGAGGAGACGGGATAGGAACAACAAGGAACGAGAAAAAAAAACAACCAAACAATAACATAAACAACAAAACCACATACCTGAATATGGTACCAAGGAAACACAAAATACATCCAAAAACAAAATAGAATAAAATAAAAGAAGATAAAGCCACCTGGGGTAACAACATAGTAGGTAAATAGAAATCAAGGGGTCCCCATGGGGGTGGCCTGAGGCCGAGGAGAAAGAACACCCTTATTAGACTCCACATACGAAATCCAGAGAGACCACTGGGATCGAAACTTGGCGTAAGTATGGTTTTTGCTAGACAACAAACGTTCCAAGGTACATGCCAAGTTCACATGGTGAAATAGTTCAGCTAAGGTCAAACAGGGAGCGGACTTCCACTGACGAGCGATCATGGCCCGAGCTGCGAGCACAATCTGCCCCAGCACGACCTGCAAATCCGAGGGAAAGCTACCGATATCTAAGAAACAAAGGGCGAGACCAGGAGAAGGACTGATATCTAAACCAGCAATGGCGGACATAAAATGAAATACCGCTATCCAGAAGGTTTGTACCGGTGGACAGTCCCACCACAAGTGCAAGAATGAACCCACTTGGCCACAGCCTCTCCAGCAGAGTCTGGAACAAGAAGGATCAATATGCGCCATTTGGACCGGAGTCCTATACCACCTCAGCATGATTTTCAAAGCCGTTTCCCAATGTGCTGCCCCCTTAGATACACGTTTAACAAACCCAGCTGCCGTATACCAATCCGACAGAGAGATGGTTCTGGCAAGATCCGCTTCCCAACGGAGCAGGTGAAGAGGTTTGACCCGCTCCCGGGGGACAGAGAAAAAACCATAAAACACAGACAACCCACCTCTAACAGGCGAGGACCTGTTCCACAGTTTTAAGGCTAGCCTGGGAAAGGTCAATCTAGAGGGTTCGTAGGATTGAAAAAAATGACGTAGCTGCAAATATTTAAAGAAATCCGTCTTAGGGAGCTGGAACTCTTCCTGCAACATGGAGAACGACTTAAGCCCGTCCTCAGTATACAGATGAGCAACTTTATAGAGACCCCTAGAGACCCATCCACGGAGTCGCAGCTGGGGGAGAAAAGAGGTTAAATATAGTACGGGTAGCTTAGATAAAGGGACCAGATCTTCTCTGGAGGTATATGACAAAAAATAACGCCAAGCAGACACTGTGGCCCTAATACTCAGTAAGGGAGGGGAAGTAATGGGCGGACTTGAATCCTTAGGGCGTAAAATACTCACAAGCGGGGCATCCAGAAGGTATTCCTCAATTTCGGCCCAGCACCATTTAGAAGTCTGATCCCACCCGACCTTAAGTTGATCTAGGACAGATGCCATATAGTATTTTTTAACATCCGGGACACCCGCACCCCCATGGGACCAAGAACGCGTCATCACCTTAAGTCGGACTCTGGATCTCTTACCCTCCCAAATATACAAATATTTACATTTTTCAGACGGACATTCCAATTTTGTCAGCTACAATTGAGCTAATCCTTTACATAAGTTCATACAGTCATTCACTTACCTTGATATTGGGCCATGTCCGGTGACCACAGGGATTCAGTACCATAATGTGTTTCATCATAGAGGAATTTGACTTCGCTGGCTCCGGCATCTTCTGCATTTTGTATCAGCTCCTAGATTGTACAATTGTTAAATTAGTTTGGTAGTATTGTGTGTGTACAATGTATGGAAAACAAAGAGATATCAATAAGAAGTCTGTAAAACTAGATTGTGGTGGCAATGGAGGGAAGATGGACACTTACTGCTGCATTCCCTTGCAAATTATTGCTGACCACTACAGATCAGCGGAACCTTCTATGGATCCATGAACACAACTTAGTATTAGAATCAATGCTTTCCTATGGACTCATGTCGTTTCTATTCTAACTGATCAGTATATCGGTTCTGTTTTTCTTTTAGCAGTCTTCTGACTGACCCAAGCCACCCATTGAAGTCTATGGAGCGGGTGCAAAACAAATGCAATACAGACATAAAAAATGGACACAAGGATTGGAAAACGAATCAGATCCAAAACTGAATTGGCTGTGTACATGAGCCCTTAGTGCAAAGTCATCGGAAACTGATGGTTTAGCAGGAATGGCCGACTCCCTTATGTGAATCTTCTTCAGCAGTTGATGCTGAAGTTCAACATGCCTGAAAATGTTTCTTATGGAAGATAAGTGGCTTAATCCACTCTCCCCATTGAAGCTGAATCGAGCTTGCATTTGTATGCAAGTCAGGAGGAATTTCTGTCTGCTGAATGCTTTTTTCAGGTGTAAGGGGCCACCCTAACAATAGGGGATTAGTCATTTAGATGGCACCACCAGCCCATGCACTCCTGCGTTATGGAGGTCGTAGAATGCACCTTCCCTCCTCCATTGGATCCGCAAGGATCTAGGGAATAGAGGATTTTACTGCATCTCTTTGGGATGCGCATGAGGCTTTCATCGAACGATGGACGCCTTGGATCCTCTTTCAAGGTACCCAGGGATCTGGTGAGTTGAATTTCAGTTGACAAGTCCCGCTTCCCTGGAATGGAGGCTGGGGCTCCTGGTTTCTGGTCTAGGAACAGACACTTGTATGCCAGCATAGCGGGCACAGGGCAGCAAAGTTGATTTCTTAATTTCAATGTAAATTTGGCTTTGCAAAATCTGACGGGAGATTCAGAAATATTTTATATCTGGTCCTATTAATAATCTCAGTTACTTTTGTTAGTATAGATTTACTTAAGACAGTATTAGAACAGAATGTGTTACCCTTGGTTCACATCTGCGTTGGTAATCCGTTCGGGGGAGTCCGCATAGGGACACCCTCAAAAGGACTACCGAACGCATTTGCAAGTGCTGTGCAGTGAAAGCACACGGACCCCATAGACTATAATGGGGTCCGTGTACTTGCCGTGAGATCTCCGCACAGAACATGCGGACAGAAAAGTAGATTGTCCTGTCCGCATGTGCTGTGCAGAGATCTGGCGGCACTCACACGGACTCCATTATAGTCTATGGGATCCGTGTGCAAATGCAAATGCGTTTGGTAGTCCATTCGGGGGAATCCCTATGCAGATTACCAACGCAGATGTGAACGAGGCCTTAAAGTATGTTGAATAAAATACAGAGTAATAAACTGCACTAAGCAAAAGAAGCTGTGGTTTCCCACAATCTATTACGGTACATTACTATGGGATGTTGTATGTATAGCATACAGTATATTAATATTTACGTACCTTTAAGATTTGCCCTCCTTCTGGGTATCTCCTTAATATATCCTTGAGAAAGTCAACAAGAGGTGGGGTAGTCTGTCCAAATCGACCTATTAAACAGCGACATATATATAACTTAGGAGGTGCTCGGATCACACCAGGAGTTACTATGACTTTATTATTAGCTTGACAAGGGCAACTGTTAGGCTAGGGCTACACAGCGACTTTGGCCATAACTCCCGTCATACGACCAAGTATTGCAAGGCTACGTTACGACTCTTACACTCATGTTAGTGAATGGAACTGCACTGCGTCCCTGAAGGACCTACAATGTAAAAACGTTGAACATTGCTCGACTTTTTTGCAATAATTGCATCTACCTTAGGGTCACAATTCGACTCCATTCACTAAGATGAGTGAAAGAGCCACAAGGCGACCTCATGATCTTATAGTTAGGAGTCTGTAGCGAACTAGCCAACTGGCTTCAAAGATTAGTCCAGTCCTGCTTTACTTCTTATTAGAGTTCTTCTTTAATAGAATGAAAACTAAACAAATAATAATAATAATACATTTTATTTCTATAGCGCCAACATATTCCGCAGCGCTGTACAATTTGTAGGGTTCAAATACAGACAGAAAGATACATTACAAAGAAAGTCATTTCACACACTGGGACTGAGGGCCCTGCTCGCAAGAGCTTACAATCTATGAGGTAGAGGGGGTGACACAAGAGGTAGCAGGGGCGGCATTGCTTATGCAGAGGTCAGACACTTTTGTAATAGAGGTGACTGTCATTACACAAATATAAAGCTTTATGAGCCGTCAACAGTCGTGTCCTTTAACATGTGGATGGAGCTTGGACAGATAAAGTTATCCTGAGATGACATCATATCATGTGGGGTAATGTGGAGCGGGAACAGAGGAGGGTTAAGGGTTTACGTTAGACATTGTGATAGGCCTGTCTGATAAGATGTGTCTTTAGTTTGCGTTTGAAACTGTAGAAATTGGGAGTTAATCTGATTGTCCGGGGTAGAGCATTCCAGAGAAGTGGTGCAGCTCGGGAGAAGTCTTGTATACGAGCGTGGGAGGTTCTGATAATAGAGGATGTAAGTGCTAGGTCATTGAGTGAGCGGAGAACACGGGTTGGGCGGTAGACAGAGATGAGGGAGGAAATGTAGGGAGGTGCGGCATTATGGAGAGCCTTGTGGATGAGAGTAATAACTTTATATTTTATTCTATAATGAATAGGCAGCCAATGTAGTGACTGGCACAGACCCGAGGCATCGCTGTAGCGTCTAGACTGATAGATGAGCCTATTCTTCAGAATAGATTGTAGAGGGGAGAGTTTAGTGAGGGGAAGACCGATTAGTAAGGAGTTACAGTGGTCAAGGCGAGAATGAATCAGAGAGACAATAAGTGTCTTTAGTGTATCTCTGGTAAGGAAAGGGTGTATTCTGGAGATGTTTTTGAGGTGGAGGTGACATGAACGTGCGAGTGATTCAATATGAGGGGTGAAGGAAAGGTCTGCGTCAAACATGACCCCGAGGCAGCGGGCATGCTGCCTAGGAGTTATAGTAAGGCCTGAGACTACAATGGATATATCAGGGACAGATCTGTTAGATGCTGGAAACAGTAGTAGTTCAGTCTTGGAGAGATTTAGTTTCAGATAGAGGGAGGACATGATATTAGAGACAGCAGAGAGATAGTGCTGGTGTTCTGTATGAGTGCAGGGGTGATGTCATGGGAAGATGTGTATAATTGGGTGTCATCAGCATAAAAATGTCACTTACCTCCGCCTTTTAGTCCCTTTGACTGGAGATTTATAAAGATATTTTTATTCTCAGAGGTCAGGTCTTCAATCTTGGTCCGATCACGTAACTATGTAAAAAAACATGAATATGGGTCACAAGTAGAATAAAACAAACTACTAATATCCCTTACGCTGGGTTCACACCAGCGTCCGGTCTCCGTTCCCAGGTTTCCGTCTTCTGCTATACAGAAAAATTGCCAAACAAGTGGCCTTAGCTGTTTGTGTTCACCCCTAGTTTACCCCTACATGTCCCTAGAACAATCATTACGATATATAATATGGGCGCAGCACTATATTACATCAGATATATTCTCCATTATACCTCCATGATAAAATCTACCATAACATTAAGATTGATTTCAGTGCAAATAAAAAATAAAATAATAATATTCAGCTTATATTGAATTTCACCAGAATAAGCTGCTACGTAAATATCAGATAACAGAGATCTAGAATTCTCACCCGTCATCAGATCACAATCCCAGAGCGAGAAGAAAAGTACAGGGGGAGGGAAAATACAGAGGAAAATACTAAGGCCTGGTTCACCTCTGCGTTCGGTATTCCGATCGGGGAGTTCACATGGGGAAATGGAGTACCAAATGCATTGACAAGTGGTGAGCACTGACGGCCTATGGGCCCATAGACTATAATGGGGTCCGTTTTTTTTCCAACGCGGTCTACGCACGAGTCATGAAAGGAAAGTAGTTCATGAAGTACTTTTCTCTCCGCATGACTTGTGCGCAGTGCCGGATTTACCAATAGGCTAGCGGAGCGAGCGGAGAAAGCAGCAGCGAGGGAGCGTGGCCAAGGTGAGTGCTACTACACTGGGGCCGATGTAGGAGGGGGACATGAAGCTGGGGGCAGAGATGGGGGGACATGAAGCTGGGGGCAGAGATGAGGTGGGGCAAGAAACTGGAGGCAGAGATGGAGGGACAAGTAACTGGGGCCACAGATAGGGGGACACGAAGCTGGGGGCAGAGATGAGGTGGGGCAAGAAACTGGAGGCAGAGATGGAGGGACAAGAAACTAGAGCCATAGATGGGGGGACATGAAGCTGGGGGCAGAGATCGGGGGACAAGAAACTGGGGGCACAGATAGAGGGACATGAAACTGGGGGCACAAGAAACTGGGGGCAGCGATGGCGCGACAAGAAACTGGGGGCAGAGATGGGGGGACAAGAAACTGGGGCCAGAGATGGGGGGGACAAGAAAATGTGGGGACACGCAATTGGGGGCAGAGATGGGGGAACAAGAAACTGGGGGCAGAGATGGGGGGACACGAAAGTAGAGGGAAAAGATGTGGGGACAAGGAACTGGAGGCAGAGATGGGGGGACAACACATATAAACGGTTCAACGGCACCGCCAACCCGCAGACGAAGTTGTGGGTAACTGCTAGTATAATACGGAGCAACACAATATTGAATGGTATGTGGGGGAGGGGGACTATTACCTATAGGGGGTGCTATTATATTACTACTGCAGTAATAGTGCTCCCCCCAGGTAACAGCTTTACCTAAGTGGCGGTGGGGCCTATTACTTGTGGGGGTCACTATTACAGAAATAGTGGCTTAATAGAGCCCCCCACAAGTAATACCTCCCCCCCTACACACACACATAAGTAAGGGCTCGTTCACATCTGCGCCCAGGACTCAGTTATGCAGGTTTCCGTTTCCTGCATAAAACAGAGCAGGAGACGGAAACCTGCAGGACTCTTTCATACACATTCATTTGAATGGGTGAGAAAGCTGTCCGGCTGTGAGCGGCGGTGAGCGTTTTATGCTCTCCGCCGCGAAACCGGGTTTTTTAATCCGGACAGAGTCGGACATGCAGTACTCTGTGTCCGGATTAAAAAATCCGGTTTCGCGGCGGAGAGCATAAAACGCTCACCGCCGCTCACGGCCGGACCCGGTCTGTGCTTTCCGTCTTCTGGCATACAGAAGACGGAAAGCACAGAACGGAGACCAGAACGCAGGTGTGAACCTAGCGTAATAGTGCCCCCTTACAGGTAACATCATTATTTATGTGGGGGAGGGAACTATTACCCGTGAGGGGTGCTATTAAGCACTATTATAGTAATAGTGCACTCCTACAGCTAATAGCATTACTTGTGTGAGGATGCTATTACCCATGGAGGGAGTAATCCTTGCAACCCACATCTTGCCCCCAATACCGCCCCAAGCAGCAGCACCCCCACACCTGGCCACGGAAAAATTGTCTTGACTGAAACAGGTCCATGGGGAGAAAAAGTTTGGGGACTGCTGCTGTACAGAGATTGTCCCCATCCATAGCAGCCCCTATTCCCAATGGGTCTCATGATCTAAATCCTCTATTCTTCAGACACACATATTCACCCTAGAGCAAAGTGATAGAAAGCTAAATAATCTATCTGTATGTTTTATTGCCTGTAGGTAGAAATTAGAAAACCCTATGTAAGTTCAGGGAGAAGATACAAGCTGATCTGAAGCAAAGGCCCGAAATAGCAAAATGCACCCCAAAAAATCTGCAACACGTTTTTTTCTGAAGTGTTTTTCATTGAGTTTTTGGTGCGTTTTTCTCTGCACTTTTTCTTCCCCTATGAAAAATACAGGAAAAATGTTTGCAATAACGCAGGTAGAATTAACATGCTGCGATATCCAAAAATGTGTGTTTTTAGATACCCAGCTTTTCTGCAGCATCTTTTTTTTTTTTTTTTTTAATGTAGATTGTGAGCCCCACATGGAGCTCACAATGTACATTTTTCCCTATCAGTATGTCTTTTTTGGAATATGAGATGGAAATCCATGCAAACATGGGGAGAACATACAAACTCCTTACAGATGGTTTTATGCCCTTGGTGGGATTTGAACACCAGGACTCCAGCGCTGCAAGGCTGCAGTGCTAACCACTGAGCCACCGTGTGGCCCCCTCTGCAGCATCTTTTTTTTCTGCAATGTGTGGATGGGATAAACCAGAATCTCTTTCACTATACCGATGCGGTAAAACGCTGCACTTTTCTGAAAAAGGACGCGCAGGTTGAAAAATGGAGTGTCATGTTTTTGGTGCATTTTTTTTGTGAAAAGGCCCGGACGTCATGAAAACATCACTTAAGGGCAAGAACAATAGCGTGAATATTTTTGTAAATTCCCCCCAATATGTCCCTTTAAAAGAGTATAAAAAATAGTATTGAAGTAGCGATAAGAGAAGACATCATAGCTGAGTTCATCTAGGCTTATCTAATAAGCTCCTTTTAGATCCAGCTCCGGGTCTCCTCGCTGTGACCTCCACAACTCTGGACACCTGTTTCCCATCACGGAGGAGCCTCGCAGCGGCTGTTCTAGTTGAATCAAGATGTGGCGTCCAGCCAAACTGTGTAATGCCATATTCCTGTTCAAGGGCCTCCTTGGAAATCAGACAATCGTCACCCCGGATATCGAGCTGCTAAAATACTTATTATGTAGAAGAGCATCAGAGATCATACCAGCCTATGCTAAGTAACAAATTATATTAACATTAAGGCCCCACGTTGCGGAAACGCAGATTTTTTTGTTGCAGATTTGTTGAGTTTTTTTGAGCCAAAGCCAGGAGTGAAATGAGCAGAAAGGAGAAGTATAAGAACCTCCTATATATTCCTCATTCCTTTTGTAGCCATTCTTGGCTATGGCTCAAAAAACCTCAGCAAAATCCGCAACGTGGGGACTCAGCCTTAAGATGTATCATTACTAGAGATGAGCAAACACTATTTGAAACAGCTGTTTCGAATAGCACGCTCTCATAGAAATGAATGGACATAGCCGGCACGCGGGGGGGTTAAGCGGACGGCTGCCGCTTCCATTCATTTCTATGAGAGCGTGCTATTCGAAACGGCTGTTTCAAATAGTGTTCGCTCATCTCTAATCGTTACTAATAAAATAAATGTATCATTATAAACATTTCTGGGTCTGACTATCCATAAAAAAAACTTACAGTTTTCACAAGATCCTGTAGCTTACTTGTCAAGCTTTGCTGTACAGCATGGGATAGAATGAGCAGGGTCATAACAGGAATTTTAGGACCCTCTGTTTTCTGCAGCTAGGGGGCTTAAGTTTCTTATTAAGACTGATGCCCCATGTTGCATAAAAGCTAATTTTTTTGTATCAGATTTCGCTTTAGTTTTGAGCCAAAGCCAGGAGTGGATTGAGCAGAAGGGAGGCGTATAAGAACTCCTTATATATTTTTCATTCCTTTAGTAGCCACTCCTGGGTTTGGCTCAAGAAATGCAGCAAAATCTGCAACAAACATAGCATCTTTTCTGCAATGTGGGGACTCAGCCTCGAGGAACTTTCAAGGGCCAATGTTAAACCCAGGAGGTGACAAAGTGATATTCACCAACCCCCTGTTCTCTTTCAGGCATCAAGTCCCCTATTCCATCGACACTGGTTGCACATGAAGTGCAGAGGTTCAGGTGACCTCTGGCCTTAGAATTTACTCTAAGGGGACTGATGACATATCAGCGGTGACGTCACCAGCACCATTCAGGTGACCACTGAGGCCGGTGACTGACTACAGCAGTCATCTGAGCCTCTGCACTCCCAGCCTGACACCATTTGGAACAGGGAACACAACGCCCACATGTAAGTGAATAACACTTTATTGTTCATTTTACCCCACCCTGGCCCCTCCAGTGATCCTGGAAAAAGCCAATAAAAAATCGTGACATCCTAGAAAAACACTTGACAAGCTGCAATTCATAAGGCAATCACTGGGTGGTGACATAGAGACACATATAGAATAAACATCTCGTGACAGAATATCTTAAAATCTCCTTTTTTCTTTTCTTTTAATAACTTGGTCGTCTCACACCATAGATTGTGAAATGTGACGGGCCAAGGAGAAAGGTAAAGGACAAGTCTGCCAGTACATTAAACATCTGCTAGATAATCCGAACATAAGACAAGAATAGTCTCTCGTTAACCTAAAAGTCATTTTAACATCCCTTTCTTGGTGATAGTTCCCCTTTAGATGGCTGAATCTGGCTGTATGTAAATGAAGCTAATCTATTGTGCAATACATTGCTGGGAAACTTGTTAATATAGTCTCCAATTGTCATGATTTTCAAGATATCTGAGGTTGAAAACATGCAGTACAATATACAGCCATACAGATGAGAGCTCAATAGTATCAGGTCTGTGAAATACTAACAGTTGTTTTTGCCAATATGCAAATTAGATCTTTCAAGCAATGAGGGCGTGGTTGCTTACCTCTTTGCAGCAATGGCAACACCCTTGTTGTTTCATAGAGCTAATTTGTATATTTACAAAAAACAGAGAAATCTTACCAACACAGGTCCCGATTCACAAGGGAAAAACACTGTTTAAAGGGATTCTACCATTAAAATGCTTTTTTTTCTCGATAATAGAGTAAGCGCCCATTTTCTTGTGGCTGTGGGCATGCGCAGTCTGCTCTGCCCGAGGCCTAGAAGATTGAAACCCAGTTCCGGAAGAAGACGCACAGAGAGGCCGTTCCTGAAGAAGATGGAGGCGGTGCTGGAGAGTTCTCACGCAGCATTGAGGACACCCTCAGTGCTGTTTCAGCGCTGGGGCCCACCCCCAGTGCTGCGAGAGAACTCATTTGCATACCGAAGAAAACCGAGATTTCAACCGAATGGCGGCGTGGAGAAGACATCTAAAGGTAGGAGAAGAATAGCCTTTCTTAAGGCTATTCCTACGTATTATTGAGAAAAAAAGCATTTTAAGGCTGCATGCACATGGAGTTACGAGCGCTCCCATTGAAGTGAATGGGAAGTGTTTGGGAGCCGTCCGCAGCGTGTGTATGGCTGTGAATGAGTATTTTTACAAGCCCGGTGTAACTCCGTGTGCATGCAGCCTAATGGTAGAATCCCTTTAATTCAGGTGACCCTAACTTATCTGGGCTTATATGCTGGGTTCTAATGACAGACTTCCTTTACAATATTATTCAAGGGGGCTTATCACCTACCACAACTCCTAGCTGCCACCCTAGTTCTGTAGGTGCTGTGACATTCTTACTTATACCTTTACTGTGTTGCACAGTCCCGTGGATGCCAAGAAAAAGACATTTTCTTCATTATGCAAATTAAATACACGGAGGACAGGGGGCAATCCCAAAGATCCCCCAGCACAGCTTTCTCTCTTGAAAACATGCCCTGTACGGCTTTGTTCCATCCCCGGCCCGTGGGAGATGATAGCTCCGCTGCTGTGATGTCATCATCTGATCCGTGAAGTCTCGCACATGCGCGGTATGCACTTGTAGTATTCAGAGCATAAAAGGATGAAGCTCGTATGTGACTATGCGTGTGCGAGACTTTGTGGTACATATTACATATGCACTTTACACATAACAGATGACAACGTTGCAGCAGCGTGACTATTGTTTCCCACTAGTAATGTCTGTTTTACCGCTCCGGCTCTCCATTTTCAAATCTTTTTTTGGGTCCCCCGGCAGACCGGAACAACACAGAGCCCAGCACAGCCTAAGCACTTCAACCTCTTGTGTCCTGCCTTCCACCTCGTAGATTGTAAGCTCTCATGAGCAGGGCCAGCCCCATTATGTGAATTGATCTACTTTTGTCTGTACATGAGCCCTATAACATGCTGCGGAATACGTTGGTGCCCTAGAAATAAGAATGTATTTGCTTATATTATAAATATCCTCAATTAAACCTGCTATTGTTCATAGAGATAGAGCAGACACGTGGTAGAGACACATGCCCGGCATCCTAAGTCATATGGCACACACGCCGAAAAAGAAAGTGATATCTGTGAACAATTCCCCAATTCATGAGATTAAAATATCCCGCCACCTCCGGGGGAACATCTCTGGGGCATGTCAGTAATATTTATAAGTACGGAGATTAATAATGTTAAAAATAACTAATATACATCAATTATTAGAATATTTCATTCACATTTTATAGAACATCCATAGTGTGTCATCTACATTAACCTTCTCATGAACGGATGGGCCGGTAGTCAGGACCTTGTCCCATATCACCGCTTATGTATACCCATTACCATATGGCGGTACACATGTTCTATAGAGATGAGCGAACACTATTCAGAACAGCCGTTCTGAATAGCACGCTCCCATAGAAATGAATGGAAGCAGCCGGCACGCAGACTTTGCGCTTTGGTCGCTTAACCCCCTGCGTGCCAGCTACATCCATTCATTTCTATGGGAGCGTGCTATTCGAAATGGCTGCTTCGAACAGTGTTCGCTCATCTCTAATGTCCTATAATATTGGGCATCCTCTTGGACACAGTTATACCCTATGTATGAGGATTTATGGACCCAATAATGTGCACACACATGACTCTCAACATACAGGTTACAATGGGCCCCCTTACCCTGAGGGTCCCAGTACTGTCTATCATCCCCATACCCTACTATTCTCCTTCCTATATCTCCCTCTTCACAACTGACCTCTTTGTTATGTAGTAGAAGACGCTGTTCTGAGACAGGAAAATCTGTCTCTTGGTGGATCAGCTGTTTAATGTCCTCGATAACAGCTGTGGTGGGCACCTCGTATGTCCGACAGCCAATGTACTCGTGTAGGACAGTCACCCGGGACAACCTGGTAAGAGAAAAGAAAATTGAGTTTAGAAAATAACCTGGACTGAAAAATACATGGGATAAAGAATTACAAAACAATAAAAAGGGGCTTTCAAAAAAAAATGCATGCTACAGATATATTGATCTAGTTCAGGGGTCGGCACTCCAGCTGTTCTGAAATTACAACTCCCAGCAGACAGAAATGCTTAGAACTTCAAGGACTTGCAAGGACCTGCTCTGCTGTCCTTGGAAGTGAATGGGTCATGCTGGGAGTTGTAGTTTCATAGCAGACGGAGTGCCGAAGATGTAGCAGAGTTGACCTGAATTTCTGCAATTGGTTGAGATATCTTATCACAGAAGAGAACAATGACAATGATTTTTCAATGACTTTTCATTGCTTTTTGTTATGAGATATCTCGCTGCAGCAGTTTAGCCAATTGCAGAAATTCCAGTTAACTCTGCTACATCTGTATTGTCTACAAGTAATAGTATCGATGTGTTTGCAGACAATATCCTATAGACATCTAAATACTCTCCTAGAACATGATCTGACCTAACAATGTGGCTGTAAATGTACTGACTAGTGCCCTCTGTTTACATGTGATAACTAGTGAGCCATGTGGCCCCCTGATATCATCTCACGCACGCTGGCTGTCTATCCTAAGCACAGATGGACATGTTACCGATCCCCATCTGTTACCGGTCTGTGCTTCGTGACCAAAAACACCCTCTAAAAAGCAACATCCAGAAAGCAAAAGGCTCAGGTCAGGTCAACGTCAATGTGCCGGCTGTCAGCACCAATATAAATATCACATTATAGATATAGTAAATTAAGTCAAGCACATTGTACGGGGTTATACACGATGAAAAGCTGCCCATATGTGTAGTACGACGGACAGAGAATATCGTATGGCTCAGCAAAAGCTATAGAAGCGTAAATGAAGGGTTTGAACGAAAGAACTTATCTCCTCTCCCAGGCACGGAACTGGATCGCCTCCGCTCACCTTGACCTGATTTTGTCATTTTTTTCATTGAGAAAAACTACTGGTAGCTAATAGAGATGAGCGAACAGTGTTCTATCGAACACATGTTCGATCGGATATCAGGGTGTTCGCCATGTTCGAATCGAATCGAACACCACGTGGTAAAGTGCGCCAAAATTCGATTCCCCTCCCACCTTCCCTGGCGCCTTTTTTGCACCAATAACAGCGCAGGGGAGGTGGGACAGGAACTACGACACCGGGGGCATTGAAAAAAATTGGAAAAAGTCATTGGCTGCCGAAATCAGGTGACCTCCATTTTAGACGAATAGTGGATTTCAAATCCGGGTCATATGAGAATGTGAACTTTGTGACTATGAGACAGGGATAGCTGTACAGGCAGGGATAGCTAGGGATAACCTTTATTTAGGGGGGAATGTTATTAAAAATAACTTTTTGGGGCTCTATCGGGTGTGTAATTGTGATTTTTGTGAGATAAACTTTTTCCCATAGGGATGCATTGGCCAGCGCTGATTGGCCGAATTCCGTACTCTGGCCAATCAGTGCTGGCCAATGCATTCTATTAGCTTGATGAAGCAGAGTGTGCACAAGGGTTCAAGCGCACCCTCGGCTCTGATGTAGCAGAGCCGAGGCTGCACAAGGGTTCAAGCGCACCCTCGGCTCTGATGTAGGAGAGCCGAGGGTGCACTTGAACCCTTGTGCACCCTCAGCTCTGCTACATCAGAGCCGAGGGTGCGCTTGAACCCTTGTGCACACTCTGCTTCATCAAGCTAATAGAATGCATTGGCCAGCGCTGATTGGCCAATGTATTCTATTAGCCTGATGAAGTAGAGCTGAATGTGTGTGCTAAGCACACACATTCAGCTCTACTTCATCGGGCTAATAGAATGCATTGGCCAGCGCTGATTGGCCAGAGTACGGAACTCGACCAATCAGCGCTGGCTCTGCTGGAGGAGGCGGAGTCTAAGATCGCTCCACACCAGTCTCCATTCAGGTCCGACCTTAGACTCCGCCTCCTCCGGCAGAGCCAGCGCTGATTGGCCGAATTCCGTACTCTGGCCAATCAGCACTGGCTAATGCATTGTATTGGCTTGATGAAGCAGTGCTGAATGTGTGTGCTTAGCACACACATTCAGCTCTACTTCATCGGGCTAATAGAATGCATTGGCCAGCGCTGATTGGCCGAATTCCGTACTCTGGCCAATCAGCACTGGCTAATGCATTGTATTGGCTTGATGAAGCAGTGCTGAATGTGTGTGCTTAGCACACACATTCAGCTCTACTTCATCGGGCTAATAGAATGCATTGGCCAGCGCTGATTGGCCGAATTCCGTACTCTGGCCAATCAGCACTGGCTAATGCATTGTATTGGCTTGATGAAGCAGTGCTGAATGTGTGTGCTTAGCACACACATTCAGCTCTACTTCATCGGGCTAATAGAATGCATTGGCCAATCAGCGCTGGCCAATGCATTCTATTAGCGTGAACTGAGTTTGCACAGGGGTTCTAGTGCACCCTCGGCTCTGCTACATCAGATTGCTACATCTGATGTAGCAGTGCCGAGTGTGCATCAGATGTGTAGTTGAGCAAAACTGACTCAGCACTGCTAAGTCTGCATTCGCATAGGAATGCATTGGCCAGCCTTCGGCCAATCAGCGCTGGCTCTGCCGGAGGAGGCGGAGTCTAAGGTCGGACCTGAATGGAGACTGGTGTGGAGCGACCTTAGACTCCGCCTCCTCCAGCAGAGCCAGCGCTGATTGGCCGAATTCCGTACTCTGGCCAATCAGCACTGGCTAATGCATTGTATTGGCTTGATGAAGCAGTGCTGAATGTGTGTGCTTAGCACACACATTCAGCTCTACTTCATCGGGCTAATAGAATGCATTGGCCAGCGCTGATTGGCCGAATTCCGTACTCTGGCCAATCAGCACTGGCTAATGCATTGTATTGGCTTGATGAAGCAGTGCTGAATGTGTGTGCTTAGCACACACATTCAGCTCTACTTCATCGGGCTAATAGAATGCATTGGCCAATCAGCGCTGGCCAATGCATTCTATTAGCGTGAACTGAGTTTGCACAGGGGTTCTAGTGCACCCTCGGCTCTGCTACATCAGATTGCTACATCTGATGTAGCAGTGCCGAGTGTGCATCAGATGTGTAGTTGAGCAAAACTGACTCAGCACTGCTAAGTCTGCATTCGCATAGGAATGCATTGGCCAGCCTTCGGCCAATCAGCGCTGGCTCTGCCGGAGGAGGCGGAGTCTAAGGTCGGACCTGAATGGAGACTGGTGTGGAGCTATCTTAGACTCCGCCTCCTCCAGCAGAGCCAGCGCTGATTGGTCGAGTTCCGTACTCTGGCCAATCAGCACTGGCCAATGCATTTCTATGGGGAAAAGTTAGCTTGCGAAAATCGCAAACTGACAGGGATTTCCATGAAATAAAGTGACTTTTATGCCCCCAGACATGCTTCCCCTGCTGTCCCAGTGTCATTCCAGGGTGTTGGTATCATTTCCTGGGGTGTCATAGTGGACTTGGTGACCCTCCAGACACGAATTTGGGTTTCCCCCTTAACGAGTTTATGTTCCCCATAGACTATAATGGGGTTCGAAACCCATTCGAACACTCGAACAGTGAGCGGCTGTTCGAATCGAATTTCGAACCTCGAACATTTTAGTGTTCGCTCATCTCTAGTAGCTAAGGCTCCATGTAGCGGGCCGCAGAAAAAAAGCATTATATACACCCTAAATGGTGGAAAATCTACGACTCATCTCGAAAAGAATAAGCCCTCACACCGCTAGGCCGCAGAAAAATAAAAAAGTTGTGAATTTTGGAAGGCAGAGAAGGAAAATTGTCACTTTGTTAACTTCCAGGAGGAATAACAGAGGAACAGCACAACGCGGAGTTAAAAGCAAATATGCTGAAGAATTGGTACTTCATGTGAATACCGGTATTTCTACAGCAGACTTATCAGAAGGGGCAACGGGTCCACTTTAAGAAGGTCATAGTAGCGGAGAGAGCTACAAGTGGTGACTCTCGACTTGGAGCGTTCACACTATAACACCTCCCGGCACCTCACAGTTATAGATCTGTCTCACTTTGCAGCAGGACACTTAAGAGCTTATTCAGTATAATGAAATGCTTTCAGTCCACATGTCTTCATTTTATAAGAATTTCCCCCGCAGGGTTGGTCGGATGCCAGGAATAAAGGTATTTTCCATTGCCCACTGACACAGTTGTGCATATAATATGTTGTGGTTTAAGGAGAGTAGTGAGTCAATGCGATCCATATGAGTCAGTGTGTGCACGAAGAGATCTCACTTTCATGAGCTAGTCATGGGTGGATATGTATACGGTATAATGTACGCTTCTCTGCTCTGGAACGTCCTGCGTAGTATCTGCCTGGAAGGAGAATGTTGTCGGTAGTCATTCAGCATTCCCTGAGTATCTGTATGCTTGATAGAAACCCAGACTATAAACTAGAGAAGTAACTTCACATTGCTATGAGGAGTATACGGTCTATATACTGCCACTACTGGGGCATGCTGAGAGATATAGTTCTGCGA
This sequence comes from Leptodactylus fuscus, assembly GCF_031893055.1. Classification (NCBI taxonomy): domain Eukaryota; kingdom Metazoa; phylum Chordata; class Amphibia; order Anura; family Leptodactylidae; genus Leptodactylus; species Leptodactylus fuscus. The sequence continues at coordinate 251,588,664 of NC_134266.1, read as the reverse complement.
CAGTCAGACACAGTCACTATATACATTCTTGATATTTCAATATATAGACTATATACCGTAAACACTCTCATCTAACATAGTGACATGAGCTCATGAGTCTCCTCTTACTCTACCCAATATACTGGTCAGGTTAAAAACTTCTTTTTTTTATGTAGCTTGTGATCAGTATGTTTTTGTAGACGCAAACACGGGGAGAACATACAAATTCCTTGCGGGATTCGAACACAGGACTCCAGCGTTGCAAGGCTGCAGTGGTAACCACTGAGCCACTGTGTTGCCCCGGGTTAAAAACTTCTAATATTGTACTAAAAAGGATTCTTCTGCGCACTTTCTGCTTCTATTATACCTATAGGGAGACCACCGGCATTTCCATAGGTATAATTGAAATGCTGTGATTTCCAAAACCGCCATGGTTTTGAAAATCGCAGTGTGGCTGCAGCGTGTACAGTATTTTCCTGCACGGTGGATCTGGGATTCACTAGAATCACATCTTCTATATAATGGGAAGAATATGCAAATCTGTCTTCCATGATGAAAATAGGAAGACAGTGCCTCAGTCATGCAGTCCACTAGGGGGCGCTCCCTTTAACATCATGCCCAACCTTCCCAGAGGCCTTTGCTGCAATGATGTGGGATTTTACCAAGTACTGTACTTGAAACCAAGAGACTAGTGTAAGAGTACCAAGAGACTGTACTTGGTAAAATCCCACATCATTGCAGCAAAGGCCTCTGGGAACGTCGGGCATGATGTTAAAGGGAGCGCCCCCTAGTGGGCTGCATTACTGAGGCACTGTCTTCCAATTTACATCATGGAAGACACATTTGCATATTCTTCCCATAATCCCTCACAGTGGCGCGTCTATGGCTTAATGAGACTCCACACACCTACATGGTGGTCTCTTCCTAAGGAGTGACAATATCCCCTTAACCCTGTCTAGAAGCCTCTCACCTCTGCCAATTCAGTCTTCTCTATGCTGGGCTGAAGAGATCCAAATAGGTCGAAACAGCTGTCCTCGGCTGAGAGACTATACTTGGTAAAATCCCACATCATTGCAGCAAAGAACCTGGTAAGGTCGGGCATGATGTTAAAGGGAGCGCCCCCTAGTGGACTGCATGACTGAGGCACTGTCTTCCTATTTACATCATGGAAGACAGATTTGCATATTCTTCCCATGATCACATACGTGTTAGTGAGTGTGAGCTCTAAGTGCCCTTGTAATACCTTACAGTGATCAGAAGCCAAGGCCTTATTATTTGGCACCCATGATGACTTCAATCTCCCAGAATGGGAGCAGCTCTTATAGGGCCCCTTGGACCTTTCTCTCTGACTTCCATAGGTGCTAACCGGGTATATGGACAGGGCTTGACTCGATGACACATCCCCTTTGATAAAGTCTACATCATAAATAGGATTTCTACTATAGTAAGGCTTTATTTAAGCAATAGGCCGTGTACAAAGCCTGTACCATTACGAACGTCCTGTATGTGCTGTATATATGTTTTCCTGCCATATATATGTCAGTATAAAAGCTTGTCAGATATTATCATTATAAATCGAAAGGTAAATTATACAATTTCACAAAAAAATCCACAAGTAAGCATTCTGTTACACTGTGTCATTGTAAGAGTCGGCCCCAGGCGGGCCCTGCCTATAGTTCACAAGGGTAAATCCTCTCCATGGTGCTATGGAATAAGCCCCAACATGTGCACTAGCCCCGGGCTAAGCAGGAAGGTAATCAGGAGCAGCGCACGTATCCTCTAACAGGGAGAGGTTGTAACCGCAGCTCAGTATACAGCGAGTACAGCCAATATTTCACATCTACCCATGCCAGCTGATGTGTACTACTGAGGTGACGCTGAGTGCCAACTTCTGCCAAGTCAAGAATCAGCCAGAAGCGTAACCCGAGGCTCCGATGCCCCAATAACAGGCACTCTACCTATTGGGTGTCTTCTCATGAGGTAGAGGAGCATTTGGCCCTAGGAATGATTGCTACCTCTATACCCAATGTAGTTATCCCCACGGTGCCAACACAGGGTAACACCTAATACAGCTGCACAATACAAAACCTGACCCCTACAACACACTCATAGGTAGAGGGAGTAATGTAATGTGGCCTCGCAGCTGCTTGCAGGACTTTTCTCTCCACATAATTCGTGCGGAAACCGAGTGGAAACCACATGGACCCAATTATAGTCTATGGGGTCTGTGGGTTTGCTGCAGATAGGTGTCATGCAGATAGGTTTCCGTCCCCAAGTGGACTCCCTGAATGGAAACTTGAACACAGATGTGAATAGGGCCTGAGCCCTACTGTACCTAAAAATGCCAAACAGTATCTTTATGGAACCAAATGTGTATGGGGGTGTGCAGACTCTCCACCATATGATGCCAAGGATTACATGGGAAATAAAGATCGGGCATGATGAATTATAGCAGGAGAAAAGAAGAGACCACCAGAGGCGTCTGACAACAGTTTATTCCCGTCTCCCTATTGAGAAGACGTATACATATGGCGGGGTCCGGAGGAATAACGTCCATATTTGCAGATGTGTGATGCATCTTATCAATACGGACCTGACCCCACCTATGCTTGTGGTTCTCGTGCTGTTCGTGGTTTATTCAATGAAAAACAGAAACAACTTTTTTCATTCCTGGTTCCATGAAAAACGGTTGACTTTTTTTTTTACTCCCGTCTAGTCCTTTATGACTGACTATATCATCTCCCAGTTAATAGCACTAGCTCCATGTCAAAGCCATTAGAGTCATCTTACATGGACAGTCATTTTCAGGAATCTATATAATGGGATTTGCTACTATTTACATTCTATAGACCAGTATGGAGACTTTAGCTGAGAAATCAATAACCAGTCTTTACCAAGAGGACGGTCATCCATCTGTAGTTAAGTATCGGACATGTCAGGAGAGGAGGACAGTACATAAATCAGGCTGACGGACCTTATACAAAATGTATAGCACGTGAACAAAAAAACGGGGCTGGTACATGGTGACGGGATTTCTTTTTGAATATTTTTATTGTCATATTAATAATAAATTTTCAACGCCAAATAGATTAAAAAAATATGTCTCACATAAATAAGATAGAGGAGAACATCAATATTCAACATGTGTTACCCCTTAAAGCCATGTTTCTAGAGGATATGCTATAAATGCCAGATGCGGGGCCATAGGTGGCTCTCAGCGGATCCTATAAGACTGGAGAGGGAAAGGTTTCAGAAACAGTAGTGCAACGTATTGACTTAAGCAGGTATGTAGCTCATAGCGGGCTGCAGGAACCCCAAAAAATAAAATTAGGGAGAGGAGGACACATTTTACAGTTTGATGGACATCTGCAGGATCATCCATCAGGATACCCTGTTTCCCCGGAAATAAGTCATCCCCCAAAAGTAAGACATAGCAGAGGTTTTGTTGAATTAATATAATTCATATTCATATATTAATATAATTCATATAAGGCACCCAATAATACCAATAATACGGTAATAATCTTTCTGCGCAAAGATTGTATGAAGAAAAACATTGCAGCCAGCTGAACACTGTGTGCAATGTTCTGTGTGCACAGATATGCCGGCTGCTGACGCCGCTGCAATATGTTGTTTTTTTTTTGTTTTGTTTTTTCTATGTAGATTGTGAGCCCCACATAGAGCTCATAATGTACATTTTTCCCTATCAGTATGTCTTTTTTTGGAATATGGGATGGAAATCCATGCAAACATGGGGAGAACATACAAACTCCTTGCAGATGGTTTTTTGCCCTTTGTGGGATTTGAGCACCAGGACTCCAGCGCTGCAAGGCTGCAGTGCTAACCACTGAGCCACCGTGTGGCCCCCCAACCGCTGCAATACGTTGTATCTACTGTTAGAGCACCGCACACAGCGTTCAGCCGGCTGCAATGTTTTTCTTTATACAATCTTTGCACAATCTTAGCACATAAGACATCCCCTGAAAATAAGACATAGCATGTCTTTAGGACCAAAATTTAATATAAGACACTGTCTTATTTTCGGGGAAACAGGGTAGGTCATGTATTTCCTCCATTTACATCAGGAAAAGCTCTGGATGAATATATCCGGGAGAGGGATGTGACATAGCCAACTGTACAGGCATACCGGGATATGTCACTCATAGGGTCCAATTGTAAAAAGTTGAATTTTTTTTTATTTCAGTCTATAGAATAGTGTGGTCTACTGCTCCATTACATGTCTTTCTTCTTTTTTATTCTGACAGAAGGCAGAAGCGAGTGGAAACTATGGATATGCTTAGGGCAGGTTCACATCTGCGCCCGGTCTCCTGTTTAGCCAATCCTGCCGGTTTCCATCTTCTGCCGAGAGAAATTGGACAGGAGACGAAAACCTGGCAGTCAGTTTTCAAAGTGACCGCCCATGTGCATCTTCTGCCTGTCCGCGGGGAAACTGGTTTTTTTAGTTGGACATGCAGGACTTTGCGTCCGGTAAAAAAAAAATTGGTTTCCCCACGGACAGACAGAAGATGCACATGGGCGGTCACCTTTGCAAACCCATTTAAGTGAATGAAAACTGGTTTTCATTTCCTGTCCAGTTTTGCGGGGCAGAAAATGGAAACCGGCTGGATTGGCTAAAATGGAGACCGGGCGAAGGTGTGAACCCGCCCTGTGTACCCACAGATTTATTCCCAGGCTATATACTGAGCATACACCACTGATAGGAAGTCAAAAGGGTCTTAACAAGACACAGGATACTGGTGGAGACCAGTATGGCTACAGCATCAGACTTGATTATGGAGGCAGCCATCTTGCTTGAGCTTCTCTTCTGCTTTGTTATCAGCATTTAGCCATATGCTTTACATCAAGGCCAACTCATTGACATCTAGAGCAGGCCGTCGGCTTGATTGAACGGCATGGTAGGTGTACGGGGATGTCATCAATGAATGAAGTATGGCCAATAAACTGAACAGGAATAGGAGCTGTCCTAAGTTTTGCAGTCTGGACTGTCAGCACAACACCAATGCATGTAATTTATGGCTATGGGCATGGACCAACAGAAATGTATAGGTCAGTGTGCTATCCAGGAAAAACCAGATAGAACACAGTGGTGTGCAAGGGGCCCTAAAGGGAGATTTCTAGACAGGCTCCCTGAAGAGAGGTGAGATAAATAAACTGTGACATCATCTATTGACAGGAGCAGATACAATCATAGGTCAGTAGTGTTCTCTACAGAGCTGTTATCTCCTATTGTGATCCAGTCTGTGATGTAAACAAGTTAACTGCTGCAAAATAAACCCCCTACAGAATTGGCAAGTGTCAGGTTATTATTAGACATAATGGCCAGAGTGACTATTGCAGTATTACAATTGCAGATATAGATAGTGACATGGAAAAAAAACACATTAAAAGCTGGCTTTAACAATAGGCCATGTTGTCTTTCTTTACATTACTATTGTCTGTAGCAATGAGCCCATGGGAAGAATATGCAAATCTGTCTTCCATGATGTAATTAGGAAGTCAGCTGCTGCCTCAGTGTTGCAAACCAATAGAGGGTGCTCACTGGAATGTGCAAGCCTGTCTTCCCTGATGTAATTAACTATATCAGGGAAGACAGGCTTGCACATTCCAGTGAGCGCCCTCTATACATCAGGGAAGACAGGCTTGCACATTCCAGTGAGCGCCCTCTATTGGTTTGCAACACTGAGGCAGCAGCTGACTTCCTAATTACATCATGGAAGACAGATTTGCATATTCTTCCCCTGGTCCCTTGCGAACTGGAGTGCTAAAGGCTTAATAAGTCTCCACACACCTATATGGTGATCTCTCCCCAAGGAGTGACAATATTCCCTTAACAATGAGCCCAGTAAGACAGGTAAGTAATAGAAAGTGATCTCGCCCCCTTTAAAAACTTTATAGAATTTCATATTAAATTCGGAAAAGTCCGGAGACTGAATACTATATAAAAGGTAATTGAATTGTTGGCCTTGACTGCGCAAAATTCATTTGGCAGCTTCATGAAGGAGGCAGCGTGATTCCTATCTATAGTAATAAAAAGGTTTCTTCTGCCTTGAGTCACGCTAGATAAAGGACTTCAGCGATGCACGCTGCTCCGTCCTCCATGGAAAGAGCGAGATCAGAGGAAACACACTGCTATCTACATGCTGGTGTAATGATAAACTGGTCATGGGGGGTGATTTATACGCCTCTACCCCATGCAATCCCTCCACAGATACTAACAGATGAAAATAGAAGTCTGGAAGTATTAAAGGGGTTAGCCAAGAATTTGGGATAAGCCATAAATCTCTGATCGGTGGGGGGCTACAGCCAGGCCATGCATGATAAGCATATAGAGAAAAACATGGCTCCAATCCCTGTAGTGACCGGGCGCCTGTACTCTGCAGCCCGTTGGGGTGGTGGCGCCACTACTCTCAGCTCTCTATGTAGTCATCGCAGTGACAGTGCCGGACCCTAAATAGGGCATGGAGTCATCTGCTTCCAGCTGTGTATAGTAGAGACGTTGGAAGAGGCAATGAACAACTGGTGGCACCCCACTGATCAGATGTATCTGGTCTATCTTCCAAAAACAGCGCCATATTTGACCCCAGGTCAGGTAATATTTAAGCATATGGCCGTATTCACTAAAATGGAGCAGAGCTGCAATACCAGACCCACCCATGGAGAGGCGTGGTGCTGTCTCTGGAAGAATACATCCATCAATTTCTAAACCAGGACCACCCATTGAAAAATCCAATCGCAGGCACAGTACAAGTCTGGAGCTCCTCCACTGTGAGTTGTACAAGTATAATGGTCAGTGAACAAATACCTTATGGGGTAGAGGCGCATAAATCACCCCACATGACAAACAAAATCCAGTCCTGCAGTTAGATAGGTTAGGGTCACCAGTGCTCAGTATATCAATCCAGTCCTGCAGATAGATAGGTTAGGGTCACCAGGACCCAGTATATCAATCCAGTCCTGCAGATAGATAGGTTAGGGTCACCATTGCTCAGTATATCAATCCAGTCCTGCAGATAGATAGGTTGAGGTCACCAGAACCAGCATATCAATCGAGTCCTGCAGATAGATAGATTAGGGTCACCAGTGCTCAATATATCAATCCAGCTCCACAAATAGATAGGTTAAAGTCACCAGGAACCAAAATATCAACCCAGTCCTGCAGATAGATAGGTTAGGGTCACCAGTGCCCAGTATATCAAACCAGCCCCACAGATAGATAGGTTAAAGTCACCAGGAAACAAAATTTCAACCCAGTCCTGCAGATAGATAGGTTAGGGTCACCAGAACCAGTATATCAATCCAGCCCCACAGATAGATAGGTTAGGGTCACCAGAACCAGTATATCAATCCAGCCCCACAGATAGATAGGTCAGGGTCACCAGAACCAGCATCTCAATCCAGCCCCACAGATAGATAGGTTAGGGTCACCTGAATAAAATGTTGTTTTCTCTTTGTGAATCTCTGCCTCCACTGCTGACATTATTGCCATTTTTGTCAATATGCAAATTAGCCCCTTGGACCAATGAGCGCCTTGCTGCTTACCTTGTTGCTACGAGCTCATTTGCAAATTTCCAAAAAAAGGTCATACCTCAGCAGCAGATGCAACAATTTGCAAGGGGAAAACACTATTTGATTTAGGTAACCCTAAGCTATCTATCTGCGGGGCTAGGTTTACATGCTGGGTTTCAGTGACAGACTCCCTTTTACTAAATTTGGTCACTCTGGGGCGTCATGTACTGATTTCACCTCCTAACAATCCCTAGTCTCCTTCTTCAGGGCATTCAAGTCTCCTGATAATAACCCCAATATTCACAGGTAATTTCAATCACTTCTCTCCTGTCCCCTCATTTTCTATGTTTCATCTCTTCCATAGCTTTTTTGCTGACTCTTCCATTTTAGCCAGGGCTCCTCATGGCACCTTTAACATATTTGGGTTTTATAATATGCTATAAATAGCTGATATTTACAATATCCTTGTCCTACTATTGATTATTTATTCCAGCCCCATATAGGGATCACAATGTACATTTTTTTCCCTATCAGTATGTCTTTGTAGAATGGGAGGAAATCCACACAAACACGGGGAGAACATACAAACTGCTTGCAGATGTTGTTCCTGGCAGGATTCGAACCCAGGACTCCAGCGATGCAAGGCTGCAGTGCTAACCACTGAGCCACTGTGTTGCTCCCATGTATTAATTCAATTTGTGGTTGGAAAACCTCGCTAATACATCTCAATGATCATCCAAAAACTTGCATTTCACATCACTTTTGTATCCCTCCTATTATTCCCAAACTAAACTTTTACCGATCATAGAGATGTTTGTTAAACCAAGTTAATATTACAATACATGATATCAGGATATAGATCTTCTAGGTTACTATACTGCACATACAGGCAGAGCTGAGCAGGGCGAGTCTTCCTCTGCAGATGGCACCAAAAAAAAAAAAAAAGAGGCAGGAAAACGTAAAGCTGCAGCTCGCTGCCTGTACGGGACTGCGGACGAGAAGTAATGACTCAGCACCTAGATTTAGATTCAGGTCATGTAAACTGTAAAGAGACAATGTAACACTCTAGTACGACACAGCGGAACCTATAGGTTGGGGGGAGGTGGGTGGTGTTTTTATACTTAAGGACAGTATGTATTGATTTTTTCAGGTTTTTTTTTTATATTAACCCTTTCATGGATTTGAAGGAGGTTGGGGCGTGACTCTAAACTAAATATTACCTTTTGGACTGCTGCAAATTAAAGAGAATTACCGTAGTTACTATTTGGTGTATGCAAATGTTCTATCACCATTCTCTTATTAGGCTTTGTTCGCATGTGCATCATGGTTTCTATTATAACCAGAAACAATAATGAACTGCCAGATCTATTGCACAATGGACACCGGGCTGTAGAGTTGATAGGCCACATCACTCTCCTCTATTTTTCCAAAGCCAAACTCAGACCCCATATAGGGATCACAATGTACATTTTTTTTTCTATCAGTATGTCTTTGTAGAATGGGAGGAAATCCACACAAACATACATACACACAAACTCCTTGCAGATGTTGATCCTGGCAGGACTCGAGCCCAGAACTCCTTTCCTCCAGGCTGCAGTGCTAAGCAGTGAGCCACCATGTTGCCCCCAAACCTATTAAAAACTTTGACTCTACCCAAAACTGGGCCTGACTCTGACGCCAACTCCATCCATGGATATTATGGATATTAATAATCCATCCTTAAAATACGTCATCAATATTACATTGGGGGGTGGGACCATCTGGGTCCCTCACCAAACAACTGATCCGTGGCGATCGAAATCAACATAGTGTATGGAACCAGAAGAAGACAGCTATATACACTGTGTAGAATGTATACGGATCAGTATGGAAACTATTGGAGTGTGCCATGTTTTTTTTTACTACAGCTTCTCTCAATCTGCAGAAGAAAACACACAAGGAGGTAAATGATGACCCCTTTCTGTATAATATAGGTAAGTACACCATGGAGCCATACGATACATGCAGCCCCAGCTGAGAATCACTGCTTTAGATCAACAAGGTTTGACAAACTAAATTTTCTTACTTTTTTTCCTCTAGATGGCAGTAAAGGGATTAAAATTCAGGTGAAATATTTTATACCAATATTCATTTCACCAATTCCTTGCTGATCCCAATCCAATGCTCCCGTCCCCACTTGACTTTCTGGTTCCATCTTGAATCTTAACCAATGACTAGATGCAGAAGTTAAGTGTAAAAATCCAGCTCCACTCCAAGGGGTCTTTTCACTTAAAACTTAACATTTATTTAGCACTGAATAAAATTCCACATGAGTAGCAAACATGATCAAAATTTCTCCACTTCTATGTAGGGAACGCAGCTGACGTGTTTCGAGGAGGGTTCCTCTTAGCTGTAGCATGCCAAAAAAAAAGTCGCCTTGTGCAACAAGGTACTGTTCCACCCCTGATATGATTATGAACTGTTCATGACAGGAATTTGCATATATTCTTGAATATATATAATTGAGCTGTAGCCTGTCAAGTGCAGATCATAATTAAAGGTGTGAAGCGATGTCTACCAATGGAAGAGATACCAGAGGAAGAGATGTTAGTGCCTTCAAGAAGGGGCAAGTCATTGGATTGCATCAGGCCAACAAATCGACCAAGGAGATAGCCAAAGTAACTGGTATCAGACAGAGAACTGTTCAGCGTATCATACGAGCATGGCGAGATGGTGGAGAACCCCCGTCCAACCGTGGAAAGTGTGGGCGTAAGACTATACTCGAAACTCGAGGTCGTAGGTCCCTAAAGCAACTGGGGAAGAATAACCGCCGGAAAACCACCTTTGAGCTCACACAGATGTTCAACTCGACTGAGCGACACATTTCGGAGCGAACAATGCGACGAGAACTCAAAGGAATGGGTCTCAACAGTTGTGTCGCCACACGAAAGCCATTGGTGACAGAGACCAACAGACGTCGGCACCTGTCATTTGCAAGAGACCACAAGGATTGGACCCTAGAGCAGTGGAGAAAGGTCATGTGGTCAGATGAATCACGTTTCACATTGTTCCAGAGTGATGGTCGTGTCCGGGTGCGACGAGAAGCACACGAAACACTGGAATGTTCTGGAAAGGAACCAGCGCTGTCACTCACCACCCCCAACAAATCTGCGTAACCTGGGCTCCCTGATACTTGAGAATTGGATCAAAATCCCTGAGTCTACACTACAGAACATTATAGACTCCATGCTGAGACGGATGCGTGCTGTTATTCGTGTTCATGGTGGCCCAACTAAATATTAACACTCGCGAATTTTTTTTTGGCCAGGCAGTGTAAAGATTTGTCAAATAACATCAAACACTCTAATAAATGAGTTGCAGTGTAAGACTGTCTAGTCTACATTTGCACTCTTCTCACTTTTAGACGGAATCGATAAATCTGCGCCCCATTGTTTTTCCAACCACACCACACTGTACTACAAAATTAAAGGGATTGTCCTTATTGGATATCCTTAGGATCCAGAGACCTAATACAAAAATTCAACATTGTATCTAATACTCAACTAATGATTTTTCATAACCTGTATTTTAAGAAAAAAAGTTGATAAAGCTCAAAAAGATTCTTGACATAAGTCAGGTGCGGTTAAGGCCGTGCGGATACAGGGTTCACACCAAGTTGAAAAGATCTTGAGTGTAGGACTGGGCATTCTGCCTAAAAATAAAATCTGGACTTTTATCAAGCTTATTTTAATCTCAATTTTTTTTTTTTTTTTTTTTTTTTTTTGCTTTTACTTTTGCAACCTAAAAAAGCTCAGAGAGCTGGCACAGGGAACGGACATATCCTTCCTCAATCTATCACCCAACTATTGACCACACCAAAGAAACTGCTGATCAGAGTTTACAGCGGGAAGAGAAAGCTTGCATGAAATATTTCAGACTCACAGTCAGGACTAACAGAGATTTCACAAATCTGGTTAAAGCCCAAATTGCAAATTGCCAAATTAATGGATTTAATTCAATCAATTGCTCAGATTTATCCGAGTGTTTTGGGATGCGTTGGTGTATACATGACTTAAATAGAAATCTTAATATCTGGTCAAAAATCAGCAGTTTATTACATGTGTTGTTTCTGTACAGTGTAATATGAAGGCGTGATGATCTTGTAGCTAAATGGGATAATACTATACTATACTTCACTTTTCAGGAATGTGCTGCATACAGTAAGGACAAGTGAACAAAACGAAGTGCGGGTCATAATAAATTCTCTCTGAAATAATCTAAGATAGGAGATATGGCTCTCTGCACAACAAGGGGCTTCCTATTCGATAATAATGTTTAAAGGGGTTTTTCGGGATTCTAGGTCCTTAGGCACGATCATCGATATCAGATCAGTGGGAGACCAACATCCAGGACCCCCATGAACAGCCTCCGCACCAACATAAATACAACATACGGAGCAAGGTCCAGGCATGTCTCTATACTGTGTAGCGTTGGGTCACTGCAGCTCGAGATCCATATACATTACCCTGGTTTGGCCATTGTAGAGTGTACAGAGCTGTGTACTGGATTGGTGTAGGTGCCGATGCCGGATCCACAACATTCTCATAGGATAAGGATAGTTGAACAGAATAAAAAAATCTTGAAAAACCTATTTAAGGCTAAGGCACCACGTTGCGGAAATGCAACTTTTTTTGCCGCGTTTTTTGAGTCAAACCCAATGGTAGCCAGAAAAGGAATGGGAAATGTATAGGAAGTTCTTACACTTCTCCTTCTGCTCAATCCATTGCTGACTTTGGCTCAAAAAATCGCAGCAAAATCTGCAATGAAAAAAAGCTGCATTTATGCAACATGGAAACTCCGTCTAGTTTACATGATGAACCCGCTTAGTTAGTCTTTATTCTTTGCATGCTACACAATAACTTATAGGCAGGCTGAAACTTACATTATAGGAAATTACAAGAAGGTAAAGACTTACTTTGCAGCCATGGCTTCTGTCATATTTATCTTCTGCAGCTCTTCTGTGTTCTGTAATTTTCTAGGTTCGGCCAAGTCTTTGCGCTACCTGACAGCAGACATTTTGCCTTGGGTTACTCCGTCACTCCTCTGATTCCATCTGTTGTCAGTAAAGACTTGTCTGTCTATGGAAATGGAATCTTCACCAATTCAGTAACTTCACACCATTAGCCAACACTTCATCAGAGACTTCTCGTTTCCTTCTCCCAACATAGACACCTTGCTTTACTCTCTGAACAGGACACTGTTCTGGGTGATGACTATCTGGCTCTCTTTCAGCACTTGAAGCCAATTCACACAGGGGATTTCCTCTCCTTGTCTTTCATTAGCAGCCTATCTTGATCAGAAGTGCAGCATCATATCTGGGACAAATGGAGAAGAAGGTCAATTGACAAAATGCACACAACACTATATCTCATACAAAAAAAACCATAAACTACTGCATCCCCCTTCAATGTATTTGGTAGTACTTACACCCTGTTCACATCACACTTTTGGAACGCTGCACAGAAATTGATTTTGCTTTTGATTCTTGAAACCTAACCTATCTATCTGCGGGGCTGGGTTGATCTGTTGGGTATTGATGACCCTAACCTATCTATCTGCGGGGCTGGGTTAATATGCTGCATTATGGTGACAGACTCCCTTTAAAGAGAACTTGCTGTACATATTCTCCTATCTGCTCGCAGCATGTTATAGAAGAGGAAGAGTTGAACAGACTGATATATAGTTGTAGGTGAAAGGTTTAGTGCAACTTGTCATTTATTAACTGAAGCCCCTATATTCACTAGACCTAGGAGTCCAGTGGGTGGTCCTAGTCAGAGATTGACATCTTTTTCTGCATGCACCCTTGTATAGGGAAGGTCAAGTAGGACCTCACACTGGACTCATAAGCATAGTGTAGTGGGAGAGTATTTTTCCTACAGCAAAATACCGTACAGTTTCTGGCACAAAGAGAAAACTTCACAGAAGTTAAAGGGATCCTATCACTCAGACATGATTTTTTCTAAGTACCACGTCGGAATAGCTTTAAGAAAGGCTATTCGTCTCCTACCTTTCATCGTCTTCTCCGCGCCGCTGTTCGCCTACAATCACGGTTCTTGACGGTATGCTAATGACCTCTCTCGCAGCACTGGGGGCGGGCCCCAGCGCTCAGACAGCACTAGGGGTGTCCCCAATGCTGCGAGAGAACTCTCTCCAGGGCCACCTCTTCTTCAGCAGCGTCATCTTCAGCCTCTTCTTCCGGCGGTGGCTTGTAACTTCTAAGGCCTCGGGCCTTGGGCAGAGCAGACTGCGCATGTCCACAGGCCACGAGAAAATGGCCTCTTTCAATACTGTGCAAGCACCGTCTGAGCACTGGGGCCCGCCCCCAGTGCTGCGAGAGAGCTCATTAGCATACCGACAAGAAGCGGGATTGTAAGGAAACGGCGGCGCGGAGAAGACGACGAAAGGTAGGAGACAAATAGCCTTTCTTAAGGCTATTCCAATGTGGTACTTGTGATTTCAGCTCTGAAGCTTTAAAAATTTTGAATGCAGTTAGGTACTGGAAGTTGGAATCAGATAAGTAACAAAATTAGTATATTGGACGCTGAAAGTGATAGCCCTGATTACTCAGGAATGGTTGGGGCTAGAGAAAAAATTCCAACTGTGCTGGAATCAGTGCAGCAGACCCTATACAGTGGAACGGAGCCTATTAAGTGAAACAGAGGTTATCTATGTAAATTGTCAAGAATTCAAAATTGGTTGTGATCAATTTCACCAGGAACTGAGGATGCTTTATTACTACTACCCCTCTCCATATGGAGAGAATATGGATATGTTGGAGGAAATACATTTCCTGTGAAGTGGCCACAGCAGCGGAAATATCCGTCTGACCTTAGTTTCCCCCAGAAATAACAGCTGATCACTAGAGATGTACAAAGCTGGACCAATGCGGATCAATAACCTAAGAAGATCCCAGTGTTGGGACTGTATTATGGATACTAACATGTGGCTGTATAATAGCCCCTAACATCAACCTCAAGACGAAAAATGTCATACTGTTGCATCTTTTGCATGTGTTAATAGAACATTCTGCACTCTTCCTAGTGGTAATAGAAAAAGCCATCAGTTCTATGTTACTAGACTTCTTCTCCATGTATGGAAAACTGACAATCTGCTTCATTGTACCCAGTTCATCTGGAATATGGATTAAGCAGCAGTCATGCAGTAATAGGTAAGGAATGTCAGGGTACGGCGTGCAGCATACACAAGTATCTGACATACAATATATGGAGCAGATGCAAATAGCTGATCCTTCACTTGGTAGTATTCCTCTTCTACAGAAGATGGACAAAACTACATATGGTACAGAACCGCCATCAGCTCATCTTTCTGCCGGATATACTTAGGCTGCTCCAAGGTCACAACAATCTTCTCAAGACATGTCACTGCCTCAGATAGTAACGTACATGGACAGGGCTTCATGAATATCTTATTGGGGCCCCTCAATGTAATACTTCATATGTTATATCCACTCTACTAAATTTTCTTGTCCCGACATATTACAGGATGGTCCACAGGGAAGAGGTGGTGGTCACGTTCCTCACCTCCTTGTAACACAGCAGAAATGTGGAGAATGACCTATATAAATGGATTCTACCTAAGTTTTGGCTAGGGAAGGCCAATGGTCCACTGGCATATACTGTATCACATAATATGCAGTAGATGACTGCATTGTATTATTGCGTGAATACAGCCAAACTATCTCAGGAACATACCAGATGGTTTCAGTCAATGAAGTTTGTATATGGATTATCATCCGGCTTTCCAAAGACCCTGACTGCCATATAAACAGTTGTTTACACTGCATTTCTGTTACTATTCTATTAGTGCCAGTGTCAGTCTTTACTGTCATACTCTCTATACGTTCAATGTTCAGGTGCTAGAGGAAGATCTGGCCAAACAACACAATACGTACAGGACACAGAGCGAACCCAAGTCTGTATTATAGAACCTAAGCCTTCATGTGAAGCCCCCTGTCCTCACCTAGAATGGCGACTCCAAATGTAGAAGGAAATACACAAAGGTTTGCATTTTCTTACAGATTCCTTAAAAATCCATGAGTATTACATTGTGGTATCCACTATTGCAGGCTGTATTATGGGGACACTATACAGCACCTTAGAAAGTGTCTACTTAAAGGAGATTATTCTCTATGATACTGAGATCGGATCTAGCCAAGGACCCTTGTGTAGAGCCTTAATGTCTAAATAGTCAGTCCAACCCTCCGTCCTAATATACCCCTATGAGATCACTACTGTATAATCTAATATAATAAGACTGAATGTTAATGTGCTGTGGAATATGTTAGTGATATATTATTTATTGATTGATTTTTTTTTCTTCCTTATATTGGATCATCATATTCTGCAGCGCTTTATTGATTGTCAACAATGTATACTGTAAATAATTATAATAATAATAATAATATTAATATTAATAATAATAATACAAATATAATAATAATAATAACAATAATAATAATAATAATAATAATAATAATAATAAAAAACATAAACCTATAAAGCAGAAGCACTAAACTTGTATTGTATCAATCTGGTGGATTCTACAGATTCCTCACCATAATAAATTAATATTAAGATATAGTTGAACACACATGATATTCCTAGATATAAGACACATGATATTCCTAGATATATAGAGTTATATACAAATATCTGCTAAGAAGGAAATGCCAAACTTCATTTATTAGTAAAAATAAAGATGTAATTTTTTTTCAATGCCAGTTTACAGATCCCTAAAACCTATCCATAGACCCCAGGTTGAGAATTGCAGCTAAGGACTAATATATCACTTTAGATTGGAGAGGTGACAGTAGACACTTCCATTGTCACAGCAGCAAGCTGTCATAGAATTGATCCACTCTCTGAGACAATGAAACATATGTTCACATTATTTGGGAATCACTTGGGAATAAAACACTTAACAGTCCCCCTATTCATGCTAATATTAGACATCAGTCACTCCTATGAACAATGGCATCACAAGAATTTACATCACCCGGCCAAACAGATGAGCAGTCCATATTAATAGACCGGCACATAAGAACAGCAATATCCAATGCAATGGGGTCTGAGACTGTAAAACATGTGTCTTTTACCAACTGTTAACACAAGCCTATGATAATCCCTGCAATAATAGGCTATACAGTGCTGGGCTGGATAAGCAGTGGTAATGTCTTTACACACTTCTGAGCTATAATGAGGATTTCATCTGACTAACCAGATAGTCATCATAGCAAAGAGCAAGACTTGTGCTGCGGCATTGGGAAGTGATGTAAGGCTGTGAGTCAGGGATGGACTGCAGATCTGCAATGTAATGTGTCAGGTTAGTATAGGCTGTAAGTCCTGGTACCGGAGCATAGAGTATAGGATTTAAGTCCAGATATCAGGGCATTATGTTCACTTCAGTTAGTAAAGGATGTAAATCCTGGCACCGGGGCTTCATGTTCTCTCAGGTTACTTTGGGATATAGGTCTTGGCACTGGGGCATCATGTTCTCTTGGATTAATATGAGATGTAAATCTTGGCACCGGGCATCATGTTCTCCCAGGTTACTTTGGGATATAGGTCTTGGCACCGGGGCATCATATTCTCTTAGATTACTATGAGATGGAAGTTCTGGCACCGGGCATCATGTTCTCTTGGATTACTATGAGACGTAAATCCTGGCACCGGGGAATCATGTTCTCCCAGGTTACTTTGGGATATAGGTCTTGGCACCGGGGCATCATGTTCTCTTAGATTACTATGGGATATAAGTCCTGGCACCAGGGCATCATATTCTCCCAGGTTACTTTGGGATATAGGTCTTGGCACCGGGGCATCATGTTCTCTTAGATTACTATGGGATATAAGTCCTGGCACCAGGGCATCATATTCTCCCAGGTTACTTTGGGATATAGGTCTTGGCACCGGGGCATCATGTTCTCTTAGATTACTATGGGATATAAGTCCTGGCACCAGGGCATCATATTCTCCCAGGTTACTTTGGGATATAGGTCTTGGCACCGGGGCATCATGTTCTCTTAGATTACTATGGGATATAAGTCCTGGCACCAGGGCATCATATTCTCCCAGGTTACTTTGGGATATAGGTCTTGGCACCGGGGCATCATATTCTCTTGGATTACTATGAGATGTAAATCCTGGCACTGGGGCATCATGTTCTCTTAGATTACTATGGGATATAAGTCCTGGCACCAGGGCATCATCTTCTCTCAGGTTATTATAGGATGTAAGTCCTGGTATCAGGGCATCATCTTTGCTCTAGATGTAAGTTCTGTTCCATTAAGTTCTGGATAGTACAGGTTGCCTTAGATCACACAGTGTAGTCTGCAGGCATCAACTGAACCCAGCAAGCTCTGTAAGCATGATATAATATGCTACAAACCCTGGGTGTATATTGTGAAAGATCCAGTATACAGTCCATAAAGCTCTAGTCAGACAGAATAGACAAAAAGTAATGGGTCATGGTCCAGTTAGTTCTGTTAGGACAGTATAGATTGCAATCTCTTATTCTGGATCCATTTAACACTTACATGACAACACAGAATGCAAGTTCTCAATCCTATTGCATTATGCTTTGGTTGTACGTTACAGTCCGCAAGTCTTGGATCCTGGTCCATTTTTTCTATATGGCACTTATAAACTTAAAGACCCAGATTTTCTTATAGTTTGACCGTGTAAACGTACACAGGCAGTCTGTAAATATGCCATATTTATCATAGGGGCTGATGCTGGGTGATAAATCTGGTGTATCTTTAGTTTCCTCTAAGTTTATACCTCCTTTACTAACCATAAATCTTCACACCTCTTTTGCACATTGTGGCACATTTAAGTCATATCCCTTTTTTTCTCAAACTCCACAACCGCATATCTAGCAAGTCAAAAAAGCCAAAACTAGATTCACGAAGATGGACCACTCTCCACCAAAGGTGTGCCACGTTTACACCACTGTCTAGCTGTAACCACAATGGTAAATCTGGGCCAAAGTGCTAGAACCTTTGTAACTTTCCATAGCGTCCTGCTGAGATAACATAAAGGTTGAGCACTGGACCCAAGTCCGTCATGTTCTCTGGGACTTTACAGGCAAAAAATTTTTGATCTTGGTGCATTGGTCCAATCCTGGTCCATTGGTCCAATCCTGATCCATCATCTGGATTGTGGTCCATCAAGTTCAGTTGGTGCAACATGGATGGAAAGCCTTGCAGTCAGCTCCATTCTTTTCTGCAGGAATAACATAGATCTTGGTCCATCATGGTCTATTGGCTCAGTATGGTTCTGTATCCTAGCTCTGTGTTGGATTTGTACTGACTGCAAATCCAGGATGCTGGTTTATCAAGCCATAAACTGCAAGCTCAGGGTCCACCTAGTCCATAGAGTGCAAGTTCTACATTCTGGTCCATTAAGCTTTGCCGGGCATGTAATTCTGTATCCTGGTCCATCAGACAGGTCCGACTCCTGGATCATGATAGCATAGATAACACAAGAATCTGACAGTGGTCCCACTGAGTGCCGTCACATACTTTAGGTACCCACATGGGGTGTGTCATGTGCCCAGCCATACCACAGCGTAAGGCCACAGACACAGGAAGTTTCTCCAAAAGCAACACATGTATAATTTGAGACACAGCTTAGATCAGGTATTATAATAATACACATATCAAATGATAACATTAATCTGGAGCGACATTCCTGATATGTGCGGTGACTGCAAAGCTCCGGGTTCTGCTAAGAATTCAATCAATGAACTGGACTGAGCAAGAGAAAAATGCAAAGCTAGTGAAAGATGCCTGGAATTCTCTACAGGAGCAGCCAGCATAGAAATACAATGTGAACAAGGAGCAAAGCAACAAATACAAAGTAACAAGGACAAAACAACAAGCAAATACAATGCAGCAAGTGCAAAACAACAAATACAATGTAATAAAGCCAATGCACTTGTATGGTGAATCACAAGGTGATCGGATGGAAATTGAGAAGGGCAGGGAAATGATACTTACATGCTGCATGGAGCAGGGGTTTAGGGTGCACAGTGACCGGCTTCTGTAGGGGATCTCTCCTGTATAGTCAGCAGCTTCCCAACACACTGCTGCAAGGCTAGTGCTGCACCAGGAACAGATCCAAACAAGTTCAATGCAGCACAAGCTAGAGCTCCCCCTTCATGCTTCCCCCTTAAAGACACAGTTTGCGTTTGTCTCCAGTCCTCCCAGCTCTGAGTCCTCCCGATCTTCTGTGACAAGTGCAGGTCATGTCTGTGCAGAGTCTATGGGAGTTCCCGGGGCCGCACATCACAGCAGCTCCCTCATACCGTTAGATGTGCTTGGGGCTGGTGTGGGCAGTGCACATGCGCAGTGCCCTGCTAGAGGAGCTAGCGGAGCCATGTTTATGGGCAGTGAGCATGCTCAGATGGGTGATGCAGATATTGTGACTCCATGTTTGAGGGCAGTGCACATGATGTCTTGCTAGTTCAGTGAGTTGGATGGAGTTTGCTTTATGTAAGTTACTATTAGCAGTACATGCTAGAGAGATGGATGGGGCGATATGTCCACTGTAATGTGAATAAGGACTGAATACACAGAAAAATACATGTTTATCTGCTCTAGTACTGTATACATCACATAGATAACACACTATATACAGTATAGGCAAAATACTATAGAAATGAAATATAAAATACTGTATGTGTAAAATATATATATATATATATATATATATATATATATTATACATATAAATATACCATAGTATATACACTAAATATAGAATACTGTATACTATATATATGTACATATATATTTATGTGTATCTATATATTACTATAATACTGCACACATGTATTTTTTAAACACTATAGATAAATATACAATGTGATATATAATAATATATATAAATTACTACACACATTATTCATAAACAACTATAATAAGATATTCCTTTAATAGTCCCACAGTGCGGATACTCAGCATGTTACAGCAGCAAAGTAATACAGATACAGGATAATACACAGTAATATAATACAGACATAGACACACATATGCTGAGAAGAGAAGATATACTAGGAGTACATAGCAGCTAAGGAAAAACGGAAGAGAAAGAAGGAAGACGTCATAATTAGAGATGAGCGAACAGTAAAATGTTCGAGGCTCGATATTCGTTTCGAGTAGCCCCTCAATATTCGACTACTCGAATCGAATATTGAACCCCATTATAGTCTATGGGGGAAAATGCTCATTTCAGGGGTAGGCAACGTTCGATCAAATTATACTTACCAAGTCCACGAGTGAGGGTCGGGCTGGATCCTCCGAGCAGTCTTCTCCTTGCAGCGTCCCCGCGGCATCTTCCAGCTCTTCATTCACTCTGCCAGGCATCAGGCCTGGGCAGAGCCGACTGCGCATGCTCGCACTAAAAGCGGATATGCACAGTTGGCTCTTCCCAGGCCCGATGCCTGGCAGAGTGAATTCAGAGCCGGAAGACACCGCGGGGAAGCTGCACGGAGAAGACTTCTAAAGGTAGGAGAAGAACCAGTGTTGATTGGCCGACTGTATAGCATTCGACCAATCAATGCTGGTTCTGTATCAAACTTTTCCATTCGAATAGCGAGTGGAACTCGATCGAGTACAAGTATTTCGAATACCGTAGTAATCGATCGAATACCTACTCGATCGTGTACTACTCGCTCATCTCTAGTCATAATCATTAGTTTTCTGTATGAAGTGACTTGTTCACTTGGTCTGATAATAATGTATGATGCAGACTACCATATGTAAAAGAAATAAATTGGTTACAGCGATAAACATGATCTTTCTGTTATGTATGCCGCTTGTGCAGATTTGGAGGAAAAATAATGTTGAAGCTTTATGTAAATTAGGCATTTGGTGCACTAGAGGCGGTCCTTCAAATCCCTGGAGCACTGATTTAGGATGGGCCTTAAAGTTAAAGTGTTTTTTTGTTTTTCTTTTTGTGTCCAAATCTTATGTATGAAAATTCCTGCGAAAATATGAATGAAGTTATGCAGATAATGGTTAGAAATAAACATGGCCGCCTCCTGCCACTGATAAATCTCATCCATAAACTATAACTATTTCTAAGATATAAATGGTAAAATGTTACTCCTTAGCAACAAATTTTGCAAATTTACCAAATTTCCCACACTATCTTGCAGCTAAAATCTTTGCCCCTTCCATCATGTTAGATTTCTTCACCTTCTTCTTTACCATTGTGGTTTTGGTGGATTAGTCAGAATTTCAGTTTATTGTCCCCAAAATAGTCACTGATTGGTGAGACAGGGTCAAGTATTGTCAGATGGGGACACAGTAAGGAGACAAGCAGGAGTCAAGTCCAAGGATGAGGCAGCCATGATATCCTGGCCATGATCAAGGTGAAGGTGAATGAATAGCCAAGTAAGACCGGGTTCACACAGGGATTTTTGGACCGGATTTTGATGTGGAGGCCGCCTCAGAATCCGGTCCAAAAAATGGCTAGCCATGACTAGATGCCACTGCAGTGCACCGGCATCCAGTCGCGGCATTCCGCTCCAGATTAGGCCCAAATGAATGGGCCTAGTTGGGAAGGGAGGTGTCGCGCCACGGACGCAGTGACGGATTCCGTGGCTGACTCGGGGTTAGAGGAGGTATCTTGTAAAACAGACACAGCTATCAGATGGAGAACTTGTTGCTACATGGTAGACAAGGTGAGTATCAATGACAATACTGGAAAAAGTTTTGCATTGCGTCATTCCTCTGTTACACCTCCTGGAATATATAAATACGTAGACGACTGGGTATTATTCTCCTGCTAGTCAGTGGCGTAACTAGGAATGGCGGAGCCCCGTGGCGAACTTTTAACATGCCCCTCCCCCCACCGAAGACCTCGACCGACCCCCTCCTACGCATTCCTGCGTGCTCTATTATGCCCCATAGTGGCCCCTGTATACAGTATTATACCCCATAGTGGCCCCTGCACATAGTATTATACCCCATAATGGCCCCTGCACACAGTATGATCCCCATAGTGACCCCTGCACACAGTATTATCCCCCATAGTGACCCCTGCACACAGTATTATCCCCCATAGTGTCCCCTGCACACAGTATTATCCCCCATAGTGTCCCCTGCACACAGTATTATCCCCCATAGTGGCCCCTGCACACAGTATTATCCCCCATAGTGGCCCCTGCACACAGTATTATCCCCCATAGTGGCCCCTGCACACAGTATTATCCCCCATAGTGGCTCCTGCACACAGTATTATCCCCCATAGTGGCCCCTGCACACAGTATTATCCCCCATAGTGACCCCTGCACACAGTATTATCCCCCATAGTGGCCCCTGCACACAGTATTATCCCCCATAGTGACCCCTGCACACAGTATTATCCCCCATAGTGGCCCCTGCACACAGTATTATCCCCCATAGTGACCCCTGCACACAGTATTATCCCCCATAGTGGCCCCTGCACACAGTATTATCCCCCATAGTGTCCCCTTCACACAGTATTATCCCCCATAGTGGTCCCTGCACACAGTATTATCCCCCATAGTGTCCCCTGCACACAGTATTATCCCCCATAGTGTCCCCTTCACACAGTATTATCCCCCATAGTGGTCCCTGCACACAGTATTATCCCCCATAGTGGCCCCTGCACACAGTATTATTCCCCATAGTGGCCCCTGCACACAGTATTATCCCCCATAGTGGCCCCTGCACACAGTATTATCCCCAATAGTGGCCCCTGCACACAGTATTATCCCCAATAGTGGCCCCTGCACACAGTATTATTCCCCATAGTGGCCCCTGCACACTATTATGCTCCACTGTGGACACCCATAAACAATTATTATACTCTGGGGTCTTTTCAGACCCCAGAGTATAATAATCGGAGACCTGGGGGAATAAAAACATTAAAAACTACTGTTTCTTATCTGTCCCCCGGCTCCTACACTGTCGGCCTCCGCTGCCGTCCTTCTTCAATGACGTCAGACGTCACATGACCCGGGACGCAGGCCGGGTTCATGTGATGTCAGAGACGTCAGACAAGTAGGAAGGAGGCCTGGCAGGATCGTGGAAAGGTAAGTAACAGTGATTTTTATGTTTTTTACCTCTCCCGGGCCTGCAAAGACCCCCAGGTATAATGATAGCAGCGGTTGTGGCTGTCACCGGGCCCCTATTGTCCCGGACCTTGTGGCAGCTGCCTCTGCTGCTATGGTGGTAGTTACGCCACTGCTGCTAGTAAATTCAGCATGTCTCTACATACTCATCTCTGGCTATATTAGACTATGTAGGATCATATCCATTATATACCAACTCGTAATAAAAAATGATTAAAGGGTTAAACAATGCAGTTATGGGTTTCCTCCGCTGTAGACTCTGGTTACATTTCTTTCTCTGGGCCCTGTTAATAGGTAAGTTTGGGGGCATCGTAGTGTATTCTATTACCTGGCCCCTAGTTAGTAGTTTAGTAGATAAGCCATTACTCAGCAGGGTTGCTGTGACCGGTGTGAGAATGAGTGCAGATACTGTATCACAGGCATCAATCCTGACATGTCACTGTGCGCCACGTACTCAGCATTGCCCCAGGGAGATTCTTTGTCTCTTGCTGTTGAGCGTCTGGCCTGAAGTCAATATCCATATCATTTTCTAGTTTTTTTTATGATTTTTGTACAATTTCAAAAACTGTCCAATGGTTGGGGTATAAATAGCAACACTTTCATATGGGACGCACCTACTCCCACCACCTACACACTGACTGACGGGGACTGGAAGTGCAAAGGTCATAGGTAACACACAGTGCAGGTTTGGGTCCCTTCCATACTGTCAACAATAGAAGCAGCCTGCAGAAGAAAATCACCGCAGACCGGCCAGGGAACCTTTACAAGGCTCCAGGCTGTCATGCCAACGTGACGTCGTCCCTGGAGCATGCTCCAGGCGTTGGCTATCACCGGCAAAATGGCGGTGCCCATGTGCCACCAGGAAAATGGTGCCTTGGTCAGCTTTGACTGAGGCGCCGGAGGGGTTAATACCTGCAATCGGTGCAGGCACTGACCGGAGGCATTAGCGCTGGGTGTCTACTGTGTTAAACAGTAGACATCCGACAGCTATGGCGGCTGCCATAGTTAAACACCCGGGGGCCGCAAACTATTGTCCCGAGGGCTGCACTTGGGTTTGAGACCCCTGCCATAGACTAAAACTAGATGGAATATTGTGTAGGGTCCTAAAAAACTATTCAAAATGGTTCTGCATTAAAGTTCTAATTTGGAGTCAAAGGACATCACAATTACCGTAGATGCCCCCTGTCCCATACCCTGTTACTGTATATAGAATCTATACGGATATTATAGCGGAATCTCTTCTGTTTGGCCACCTGTTTAGGTCCACATTATTTTAAAGAGGACCTTTCATGGTTTGGGGCACAGGCAGTTCCATATACTGCTGGAAAGCCGACAGTGCACTGAATTCAGCGCACTATTGGCTTTCCGGATCTGTGCCCCGGGTAAAGCGCTGTCAGTCGACCATAGCTCTTTACAGTCCGAAGGGCGTTTCTGATAGTCAGTCAGGAACGTCCTTCTTCCCAGCAGTGCCAATAGCGCTGTACAGTGTGAGCGGGGAGGAACGCCCCCTACCCCTGCTCACAGTGCTCGTCCATAGATGAGTATTATCAGGCCCTTCTGACTGTAAAGCGCTACGGTACTGGTACCGACAGCTCTTTACCCGGGGCAGAGATCGGGAAAGCCGATAGTGCGCTGAATTCAGTGCACTGTCAGCTTTCCAGCAGTATATAGAACTGCATGTGCCCGATCTGATGAAAGGTCCTCTTTAACTGGTAACACAGTTGTCAATGTATTCAAAACTTCTAGGAGGAATAACAGAGGGACGGTACAATACAGAGTTCTACAAGAAGAGGTTGCAGAAATGTTATTTCTTGGAGTATATGAGCATTTACTAAAGTCTGAGCAGACGAGTTCTCTAGCAAATGGATCTAAAGTTTTGAACTACTTTTAATTTCCTGACAGCATTTTTGTTTGTTTGTTTTTTATATGTAGATTGTGAGCCCCATATTCTGTATATGTTTATCTATGAGAGCACCACTTTTCTTTGTGAATTTGGGTGGTGGGCTCAAAGAGGTTTCACTGTACTTTTAGCAGTCTCTTTGTATTTCGGGATCTCTCATATCCCATTAGTCCCAGATTAAGAGCTCATCTTGTCACCCTGACTTGGTAATAACAATGTGCGGGTATTTTAAGGAGAACCCTGCACTCACTGACTCTGCACATTGCCGCTGCCACAGATATAGTATCCTCCTGGTTACAATGAAGCCAGGCTTATGTTTAGGTTGCGATGACTTCATGCTCATACATACTCCGGAGGTTACACATTCTTTCCATGTAATATGTTCCCACCAGAGCAGCACAGTATTAGCAGCACTGCCTGTACAGCTGGTACATATGGTACGGACACTGTCTATAAGTACACTAGAGGGACTCATTACCCTAAGGGAATATGTCGCCATTTTTAAAAAAAAAAAAAAATAATTAAAATCACAAATATATCACTTTTAAAAAATAAAAATAAAAATTTCTGATTTTTCGATTTTTTTTTCTGTTTTCTGTATATGTGTATAAGGGTTGCCATCTTCTCCTCTGCTCTGTTAAGAGCATTTAATGATATACTTTACAGCATAGTCATGGCCAGTGGCGTAACTAGGAATGGCGGGGCCCCATGGCGAACCTTTGACATGGCCCTCCCTCCCCAACCGACACCGAAGACCTCAACTGCCCCCCTCCTCCGTATTCCTGCGCGTTCTATTATATCCCTTAGTGGCCCCTGCACACAGTACTATGTCCCTTACTGGCCCCTGCACACAGTGTTATGTCCCATAGTGGCCCTTGCACACTGTATTATGTCCCACTGTGGACACCCATAAACAATTATTATACTCTGGGGTCTTTTCAGAACCCAGAGTATAATAATCGCAGACCCGGGGGAATAAAAACATAAAAAACTACTACCCGGCTTCTTTAAAATTTAACTTTTAATCCATAGAATCATTTAAAATTATAATGTGCAAAAAGATAGAAAACACATACAGGAAAAGTGAAAAAGGCGAGATAAAATAACGCAACTAATAGTTGCGTTATTTTATCTCGCCTTTTTCACTTTTCCTGTATGTGTTTTCTATCTTTTTGCACATTATAATTTTAAATGATTCTATGGATTAAAAGTTAAATTTTAAAGAAGCCGGGTCGTGGAATATGTATTTCCTTTTTGTAACGATGTATACTACCAAGCTCCGATGAGTCCTGGGGCACGGATTGCACACCCTGAAGAGTTCTTGGTTTCATATGGTGAGTGACAGCAAAAATACTATTTTTCTGATACATAAAAAACTACTGTTTCTTACCTGTCCCCCGGCTCCTACGCTGTCGGCCTCCGCTGCCGTCCTTCTTCAATGATGTCGGACGTCACATGACCCGGGGCGCAGGCCGGGTTCATGTGACGTCAGAGACGTCAGACAACTAGGAAGGAGGCCTGGCAGGATCGTGGAGAGGTAAGTAACAGTGTTTTTTATGTTTCTTACCTCTCCTGGGCCTCTGATCATTATACTCGGGGGTCTGCAAAGACCCCCGAGTATAATGATAGTGTTTGTGGGGCCCGCGGTGTCACTTACCGATCCCGTCCCAGCCAGGATCGGTAAGTAAATAGGGCCCGTAACAGCCTATTAAAAAAAAAAATTGCAGCAGTAGCGGCTGTCACTGGGCCCCCTAATGTCCCGGGCCCTGTGGCAGCCGCTACCAATACTATCACGGTAGTTACGCCACTGGTCATGGCGATAGGCAGCAATAGTGTGGAGTGGACTTGAGGTCTATGGGAGATTTTTCTAGACATTGTCTGTACAAGGAGGGTAAGTAGAAAAGCTGTGACATCATCTATTGTCAGTAGTGGATGTAATGATTCACTTCTATTCTAATCCTGCCTACCTTATCTGTGATGTAAATTAAGTGACTGCTGCAAAGAAAACCCCTATATAATTAGCAACTGTCTATCTATTATTAGGCTTAGTGGCTAGGGTGAAAATTTCAGGATTTTGTGCTTTCTTAAAAAATAGATAGTGGTATGGAAAAATCTTAGAATTTTTAGAGGATCTTTCACCAGCTCCACCAATTCCAGTTCTTATCATCTTTTAATAGGCGCCGCTCCACTAATTCCAGCACAGTTAAAATTTTATCTCTAGTCCCCACCATTCACAAGCAACAATCACATGTAGTTTTGGTGCCTGATGTGCTATTTAAGGTCTGTAATGTCTGGTGGGCGGTGACAGGCAGGGGGTGTGACTCAGATCTCCAATCAGAGGTAGCCAGTGTCAGAGCTCAGAATCACACCGCCCTCCTGACAGTACAGAGACTAACTAGTATATCAGGCACCAAAACTGACAGCAATGATTGCTCAGGAATGGTGGGGGCTAGAGAGAATATTCCATCTGTGCCAGAATCAGTGGAGCTGCATCTAGTAAATAAGGTAAATAGATGGATTTTTTGGAGGTGGTGGAAGGTTCTCTGACATGAAAATTTGGTTTAAAAACAGGTTATTTTTTGGCAACACTTTCACTTAAAGGTTTCATCAAATGAAGGTAATTTTTTGTGTAATAATAAAAACTTTATTTATATAGCGCTGATATATTCTGCAGCACTTTACACGTCAGAGGACACATGAACAGACAATAGTTGACATTACAACCATTCCTCATGGTTTTATAGATTTCTACTTGTTGTCATTCAAGAGGAAGTTCCGTGGTTTACCCGTCCTGGTCATGTGATACATGGGATCAGGTTTGCTACAATACAGAAAACCGGAACGTTGGAATAATATACATAAAATACAGCTTTGGGCAGACAAGCGATACCTTGCAAGCATAAGGTGCTGCGGATTAAAGGGGTTGTCCAGGAATTACAGCACTTGAGCAGGAGGCCGGGGAAGGTGAAACGTAAAAAAAAAAATCATACTCACCTGTCCATGATGTGCTCTAGTCTGGACAGCAACAGGGGACACCACTGGTCTGTGCAAGGAGAGGAGTAGATAAGATGTGACATCATCTATTATCAGTAGTGGAGGTGTGTTATATGATGTTATCTATATAGGTGCTATCTTCTATTGTAATCCTGCCTGTAAATGAGGTGATTGCTGCAAATAAATTCTCTACAGAATTGGCAAGAGGCTGTCTATTATTAGGCTTATTGATCAGAGTGAAAATTGTACAATACAGTACTAATTTAAAAAATACAGATTATGATATGGAAAAATAAAAAAAATTCTGAAAACTGTTTTATATTTTTTTTAAAAAAATTGCCTCAAAAAGTAGGTAATTTTTTGGTGACATTCTGTTTAACCTAAGGTTAATCTAATTTTTTATACTAATGTGTTTAATACGGGAGAAGTGCAATAGATGGCAGGACCAATTATTTGTTTGAAGCGTTGCAAGGTTTTATTATTTGCAGGTCGCCAACTGCTTCCCAACAGTTAGTACTTAGTACTAGGATAGCTGAGGATATATTTAGCAGGTTTTAGGACTCCCTTTTAACAGCTATATATACAGGTTGTCATTTTCTGTGAGGGCTAAGACCTCCATAAAGAAATGGGTTTAAAACTGACAATGTTACAAATAAGTTATTGGTCGAGGGTAGTGAATTCCACGAAATGGGTGCAGCATGGGAGAAATCCTGCAGACAGGAGTGTGAGGATGTACTAAGATGGGAGCTGAAGGTCATTGCCTGTGAACAAAGCATGAGTAGGTTGGTAAATGGAGACTGATACCCGGGACTCCCACAAAAAAAGCAGCTCAAAGCCATAAGATGTCACTTCAGCTTCAGGTCAGAAACATGACATTTATTTGTCACATGACCTATGTGTAGTTCGGTTCCATTAAATTGAATAGAGTTGAGCAGCAATGCCAAGCACATCCCAAATGTTACATAGGGTCTCAACCAGCTGATTGTTATGGAGCCCAGGTGTCAAATCCCCTCCAATCAAATATTAATGGATAAGTAATCAATATTTGACCCCTGAGAAAACCCTTTAAATGGAACCTTTAAAAGGATCGACCAGGAATTTTTATGGCTTATCCTTAGAATAGGCCATAAATATGTTATTGATGGGGGGCTGACAGCAGGATCCTTTTCCCCCCTCCCGCACAGATCAGTTGTTCAGATACCAATAGTATACAGTGGATGGAGCCAGAAGAAGATGACTCCATGCCCCGGAAAATGGCTTGTCTGTCACAGCAGCTCAGCTCCAATTGAAGTGCATTAGTCGAGGTGAGAAGAGATTAGAATCTGAATTAAGGATAACAGGGGTATATGCAGGATTTTCCAGGTGGGGAGTGACATTGTAGGGGGTCATCTGCTTTTTGCATCCATTAAACAGCTGTAAAAAGTGATCTGAATAGATCCTTATTTATTAAGAGGCCATAGGACACACAAGTCTTAATAAATTCCCCCAATGCATTTGAGGTGAAGGCAGCATTGAATATGGCAACACACTGAACGTGAGAAAGAAGTTCTCTGTAATATTTCCAATGCGTTTTCCCATATATATACAATACATGACGTTACATTGTAACCAAGCAGCTCCACTTGTTTTCTCTGAACTGATCGATCCATTACAAGCTGAGTCATGTGTAAGATCTATTGTGATCTCATTAACCCTCACACCTCTGGAATGAATAATAGCGCAGGGTTAAAAAAAAATTTCCTTTAGGTCAGACCCCACTGAGTGTAACAGGGGTGAAGAGAAAATGACATTGACCACTTAAAGACTATCAAGACTGTCTTAGGTAAAAAATGTCTTTATATCTGTAGATATAATTTACGTTTCCGTAGATATAATTGACGTGCTATGATTTTCAAAACCGCAATGGTTTTGTAAATCGCAGCGTGTCCGCGCTGCGATTTTTCCACAAAGTGGGGATGGGATTCGCATAAGTCCAATCCACTTTGCAAGTACTGTAAAACGCCGCTGTGTTTCTGGCCCGTGGGCCATGGCCAAAATGGAACCCTTTATTCCTCAGACTGTATACAACCTTTGGCTCAATAGCTGTTGGCAAACTATGACATACAGTATGTTGGTAAGAGTAAAGCATCTATAAGGTACCGCACAATGGGGAGTCAATGATGAACCCAACATATGTTCACAGTCCTGTCACAGCAATGTTGGCAGCTCTCTTGGGACAAGTGGATATGGATGTTCCTGAAAAGTGATATCCAAGAATCCAGCAGAGACTGATATAAGCAGGCCATGTGTTTCCTGTAGGCAGCTTCTAGGAAACATCTCAAGTTCAGAAGAAGAAGTCACGGTGGTTTTCTGGGATAAAAGTATTAGAGACTTTTTTGTTGTTGTTCAAATGGCTGCTGTAACCGAGATACTTCCTGGCCATGGAGCCCAGAATTGGTAGTTGCAGCGATGGGGTTAGACTATATATGGGGCTACTTATATGCACCCCAAGGGAACTGTGATGTACAGTCAGGGCCGGCGTCAGCACACGGCATAGTCGGGCAAGTGACGGGGCCCCCAGAGCCTCTGGAGGCCCCCTGGTACTTGCCTGCCCCAGCACTTGCCTGTCCCGATTTCAGCTCATCAGCGTCCTACGGACACCGATGAGCTGAATACATAGGCGATTAAAGCCGTAACGCTGTGGTCCGGCTTCTGCATTTGTAGGCGCAATGTGATGGCGTCACAACGGGCCTATAACTATGTGAGTGGAGTGAGAGAGCGGAGAGAGCGGAGGGGGAACGTTGGAAGGTGAGTGTAAGTGTTTGTTTTGTGTTAAACATTAAGGTGGAACATAATGAAGGGGGCCCATGAAACTGGGGACAAATGAAGGGGAGGGAGAACGGCATGACACTGGGGAAGATGAAGGGGGGAGAACGGCATGACACTGGGGCAGATGAAGGGGGGAGAACGGCATGACAATGGGGCAGATGAAGGGGGAGAACGGCATGACAATGGGGCAGATGAAGGGGGGAGGACGGCATGACAATGGGGCAGATGAAGGGGGGGAGGACGGCATGACACTGGGGCAGATGAAGGGGGGAGAACAGCATGACAATGGGGCAGATGAAGGGGAGGAGAACTGCATGAAACTGGGGACAGAGATGGAGGGGGGACATGAAACTGGGGGCAGAGGAAGGGTGTATATGAAACTGTGGGAGAGATGGAGGGGGGTATATAATTTATGGGTGACTGTAGGAGGATTATACTGTATGGGAGCACATGAAAAATTAATGAGAGTGGGTGGAGTCAACATAAAAGTGGGCAGAGCTAAATTTGCATTTTGTCCCTCTTTCTGCTCTTCAAAAGTTAGGTGACACCGCCCTCCTGCGTGACGTCACTCGCTTCGTCTGTCCGCAGCAGCGCGCAGTGTCCTGACTCCCGCCTCCTCCACAAGGGGGCCCACTGAGGCTCTGTCGCCCAAGGGCCCATAAAAACCTTGAGCCGGCCCTGTGTACAGTACATTGTAATGGAGATAATAATCTGTGTCGGGTATGACAGGCCACAGTGGCTTGCAAAACTATTCACACACCTTCCACCTTTTCACATTTTGTTCCCTTACAACCACAAACTTAAATGTATTTTATTGAGATTTTAAGTGATAGACCACCACAAAGTAGCAGATAATTGTGAAGTGGAAGGAAAATGATACATGGTTTTCACAATTTTAAACAAATAAATATCTGAAAAGTGTGACGTGCAAAAGTATTCAGCTCTCTGTACTGTGTAACCCCTAAATAAAATCCAGTGCATACAATTGCCTTCAGAAGTCACTTAATGGGTTAATAGAGTTCAGCTGTGTGTCATATAGTCTCAGTATAAATACACGTATTCTGTGAAGGCCTCAGTGGTTTGTTAGAGAAAACTAGTGTATAAACAGCTTCATGAAGACCAAGGAACTGACCAGGCAGGTCAGAGATAAAGTTGTTAAGAAGTCTAATGCAGGGTTAGGTTATAAAAACATATCCCAAGCTTTGAGCATCCCAAGGAGCACAATCATCCAAAAATGGAAAAAGTATTCTACAAACATACCAACACATGGCTGTCCACCTAAACTGACAGATTGTGCAAAGAGAGCACTGGTCAGAGAAGAAGCCAAGAGGCCCATGGTCACCCTGGAGGAGCTGTAGAAATCCACAGCTCAGATACAGGGAGAATCTGTCCACAGGACAACTATAAGTTGTGTACTCCACAAATCTGGCCTTTATGGAGTGACAAGAAGAAAACCATTGTTGTAAGAAAGACATAAGAAGTTCCATTTGCAGTTTGCCACAAGCCATATAGGGGACGCCACTGTGACACATGGTGGCAGTAGCATCATGCTGGAGGGAGGCTTTTCTTCAGCAGGGATAGGGAAGCTGGTCAGAGTTGATGTGAAGATGGATGGAGCTAAATACAGGGCAATCCTTGAAGAAAACTTGTTGGAGGCTGCAAAAGACTTGAGACTTGGAAGGAGATTCACCTTCCAGCAAGACAATGACCCTAAACATACAGCCAGAGCTATATGGGAATGGTTTAGATCCCAGAATATTCATGTGTTAGAATGGCCCAGTCAAAGTCCAGATGTAAATGCCATTGAGCATCTGTGATAAGGCATGAAAATTTCTGCTCACAGACGCAGCGCCACACCTCTAATGAGGCGAGGTGAGGCGCCCGCCTCAGGCGGTGCATGGGAGGAGGCGGCAGCAGGGGCGATTTTTTTTTTTTTTACTTTTTTTTCTTTGCTGCTCTCCTGACGCTGGTTCAGACGTCTACGTATCAGCATACGCTGACATGTAGACATCTGACTGCCGAGAGAAGAAAATCACGGAGGCAGCAGGAGCAGCAGCAGCAGCGCGATCGGTAAGTATAATAACATTTTTTTTGTTTTATAATAGGCCGCTATCTCCAGCAGGTGGCGGCCTATTTACCAACCTCCTCGGACTTGCTCACTGCCGCCCCTGCTTCCCTTGTACTATAGGCCGCTGAGGCCAGCAGTGAATAGGCCTGGGCCAGGCCATGATATCACTGCCGCTGTTATTATACATGGGGGTCTTTTCACCTCTCTGGGATCCAATGTTAATCCTAGCAGGCTTTGGGCCTATATGGTAATGCCCAGACGTCACGTGGTCTGGGATATTACCATATACGTCCAAAGCCTGCTAGGATTAAAGAAGCCCTTTCATGGGTTTGGGCACAAACAGTTCTATATACCGCCGGAAAGCCAACAGCGCTGCTGGGAAGAAGGACATTCTTCAGGAACGCCCTTCTGACTGTGAAGAGCTACGGTACCGGCACCGATAGCACTTCACCCGGGGCACAGATCGTGAAAGCTGGCAGTGCGCTGAATTCAGCGCATGGTCAGCTTTCCAGCGGTATATAGAACTGCCTTTGCCCAAACCCATGAAAGCTCCTCTTTAACATCGGATCCCGGAGAGGTGAGTAACACTGTTTATTATGCTCCCTCATCTCCCCTGGGGCTCCGATTATTATACTCGGGGGTCTGAAAAGACGCCTGAGTATAATAATAGAGCTTGAAGGGTCCTCTGTGGCCCCTGTAACCTCTATTATGCCCCACAGCGGCCCCCCTGCAAACTCTATTATGCCCCACAGTCTATTGTGCCACTGTGGGGCATAATATAGGCTGCAGGGGCCACTGTGGGATATATATCTCTATCTATCTATCTATCTATCTATCTATCTATCTATGGATCGGGTGTGTGGAGAAGTGAGGAGGCAAAGATGTCTATGTTTCAAACTTTACAGAGTCAAGACACAGCTGAAACAAGTGGTCATGGCGGTCCAAAGGGAAGAGACGGGAAATGTGGGGAGACGTCTCCGCGAGTATTACTGCACTGAATTTATTGTAATGTCCGCCCCCCCCCCCCCCCAGCTGTCTGAGGCAAACAATCAAAAGATGACCCCCCCCCCGGGGCATCTTTCGAACGGGATCATTATAGTACATATGGGGGCACTGAGGGGATCATTATACTATATGTGGGGGTACTGAGAGGATCATTATACTACATGTAGGGGCACTGAGGGGATCATTATACTACATATGGGGGCACTGAGGGGCCATTATACTACATGTGGAGGCACTGAGGGGATCATTATACTACATATGGGGGCACTGAGGGGATCATTATACTACATGTGGGGCACTGAGGGGATCATTATACTACATGTGGGGGCAATGAGCGGATTATTATACTACATATGGGGGCACTGAGGGGATTATTATACTACATATGGGGGCACTGAGGGGATCATTATACTACATATGGGGGCACTGAGCGGATCATTATACTACATATGGGGGCACTGAGGGGCCATTATACTACATGTGGGGGCAATGAGCGGATCATTATACTACATGTGGGGGCACTGAGGGGATTATTATACTACATATGGGGGCACATTATACATATTATAAAGGTGAAAGTTTGCGAGTTTGGATGTTTGTGGGTTGGTGTGTTTGGATGTTTGTTCCTCAATCACAGCCAAACAACTGGATGGATTTTGTTGAAATTTCACACACACACACACACACACACACACACACACACACACACACACACACACACACACACACATTGCCCAGGAAAAGTTAATAGGCTACTTTAAATGAGGGTCACTCACCCGAAATCGCCACCGCCACCCTCCAAAGAACCCTCCGGCACGGCTGTAGCAGCTGGCATTCCACCAGCGCTGGTCTGTCCACGCACCTCCTAATGACAGGTCAGTGCAGCGGGTCGTACTGTACTGTACAGTTCTAGTTTATGTGAAGGGACGCCGGGTAACTCTAAGGTGGGCAGTAAGGCAGATTGGTGACATTATGATCGACCGTTACGTGTCCGTGGTGTGTTGAAAGGGTACATTGGAGTATACAGGCCAGAAGTAGTCCCAATGCAAACATGCTATTGGAACTTACCAGTGTCATTGGCGTGGAGACCGAGGGAAGGTGGATGGATCGTGAAGACGAAACAGCAGTGAGGTGAGAGTGCCGTCGGGGAGTGTGGCGGGCTGGAGAGAGTAGTTCGGGTGCTGCGGCCTTCGGTGGAGGCGCAAAATGGTGGCATGCTGGAAACACATTCTGTAGGTGGCTAAGATGCGCATGCTCCTGGCAACACAGTGGAGTGGCTGGGTGGGCAGTGTCGCGGATCATCAGAGCGGTGGGGGTCGGCAAACATGGCTGCTCCGGAGCGTTAAAGAGAGCCTCCTGGAGTATCATTAAGGTGAGGGTGAAAATGGTAAAGTATATGTAAATGAGATTGTGTGGGGTTAGGGGCGAGGCTGTAGAGGGCAATATGAATTTTGTGGCTTGCTATGGTCCAAAGTGTGTGAGATTGCAGAGATGGTGATGTGAGTTTGGGTTTTGTGGGGGTCCTGGCACAAACGTATGTGCGCTATTGTGACGAAAAGTAGCCTATTGCGCAATCATGTGTAGTAACTATGTTTGTGGAAAATTTTAGCCAAATCGGTGGAGCGGGTTTTGCGTGATTTATTAATAGGATTGGGTCACTGGTGTTGTCATTATACTACATTTTACTATATGAAGGTGCACTGAGTGGATCATTATACTACACTAGCTGGTACCCGCGACTTCGTCTGCGGTGATTGTAGCAGTGGGTATATACAGGCGGGGGTAAGGTTTTCGTACTGTGTATAAGGTATGGGATATGAAATGTAAGTTTGTATCTTGTTTTTGCTGTAATTCAGAGAATACTTCAGACTTTTGTGTTGCAGTTACTTTGTATTTGAGCTGCTATATATACGGTGTTGTGAGAAACTTTACATAGTGACTTTGGGACAGAAGTATTTGAAGTTAACCCTTTCCCGCCAATGGCATTTTTTGATTTTCATTTTTGACTCCCCTCCTTCTAAACCCCATAACGTTTTTATTTCTCCGCTCCCAGAGCCATATGAGGTCTTAATTTTCCCTGGGACAAATTTTTCTTCATGATGCCACCATTATTTATTCTATATAATGTACTGGGAAGCAGGGAAAAAATTCAGAATGGGGTGGATTTGAAGAAAAAATGCATTTCTGCGACTTTCTTACGGGCTTTGGTTTTACAGCGTTCACTGTGCAAGCCAAATGACATGTCCCCTGTATTCTGTGTTTCGTTACGATTCCGGGGATACCAAATTTATATGGTTTTATTTACATTTTGACCCCTTAAAAAAAATCCAAAATTGTGTTAAAAAATTATTTTTTGAAAAGTCGCCATATTCCGACAGCCGTAACTTTTTTATACATGCGTGTACGGGGATGTATAGGGCGTCTTTTTTTGCGGGACCGGGTGTACTTTGTAGTTCTACCATTTTCGGGAAATGTTATTGCTTTGATCACTTTTTATTCAAATTTTTATCAGAATCAAAACAGTGAAAAAATGGCGGTTTGGCACTTTTGACCATTTTTCCCGCTATGGCGTTTACTGAACAGGAAAAATATTTGTATAGCTTTGTAGAGCGGGCGATTTCGGACGTGGGGATACCTAACATGTATGTGTTTCACAGTTTTTAACTACTTTTATATGTGTTCTAGGGAAAGGGGGGTGATTTGAATTTTTAATCCTTTTTATTTATTTTTTTATATTTTTTTTACTTTTTTTAAACTTTTTTTTTGCACTTATTAGACCGCCTAGGGGTATTGACATGGGTGGGCGGTGTCACGGATTGTCAGAGCGGTGGGGGTCGGCAAACATGGCTGCTCCAGAGCGTTAAAGAGCGCCTCCTGGAGTATCGTTAAGGTGAGGGGCAAAGTGGTAAAGTATATGTATATGAGATTGTGTGGGGTTAGGGGCGAGGATGTAGGGGGTAATATGAATTTTGTGGCTTGCTATGGTCCAAAGTGTGTGAGATTGCAGAGATGGTGGTGTGAGTTTGGGTTTTGTGGGGGTCCTGGCACAAACGTATGTGCGCTATTGTGACGAAAAGTAGCCTATTGTTTAATCGGGTGTATTAACTATGTTTGTGGAAAATTTCAGCCAAATCGGTGGAGCGGTTTTTCCGTGATTGAGGAACAAACATCCGAACATCCAAACACACAAACCCACAAACTCACAAACTTTCACATTTATAATATTAATAGGATATGGGGGCACTGAGGGGGACCATTATTTTACATGGGGGGGCAGTGAGGGGGTCATTATAGTATGTGTGGGGGCAGTGAGGGGGTCATTATAGTACGTGTGGGGACACTGAGGGGGGACCATTATTCTACATTGGGGCACCGGAGTGATCATTATACTACATTATGCTACATGTGGGGGCACTGAGGGGACCATTATACTACATATGGGGCAGTGACGGGGTCATTATACTACATGTGGGGGCACTGAGGGGATCATTATACTACATTACGCTACATGTGGGGGCACTGAGGAGGTCATTACATAACTATTGACAGAGAGTCCAAACAAAGCTTTATTTTATTAACATTTATAAGTGGTCACTACTTTGGGTTCCTCGGTTGGGTTATTTTCTATGGTACAATAGAACGGACTTGTCTGTGTTTATATAGCGGAATGTGTAATCTATAGGCTCCCATTATTATGTCATACAGTATATGTTTTTTTTTTACTGTATACTCCAGTCTACTAAACTGTTCAATGTCTTTTTTTTGGTATTACAACATGTATTAGCCCAACGAAGGCCAAAAGGACAGGCTTGGAGCCCTATGGACATGCTTAGCGTGTACGCCCGGAGCTCCGTATGATGCAGCACGTTCCGTCATTCATTATTGGTCAGTATGTGATTATTAATGATTGGAGTCAAATACTATTTTTCCGCCGGGAATTTTAACCGTTCATTGAAAACGCCGTTCCACGTAACAGCCTCCTGCTTCATGTCCATACAGTACAGATGTCAGGACTTGATTTACTCTTCGGCAGACGTTACCGTCCTATTGGTTAGAGATTTTTAATAAGCACGTTCAGATCCATATATATGAAAATTAAAAGCTGTGTAAGGCATTTTCATTTATCTTACGCTGCAGTCCAAGCCGACCTCAGGCCAAACCAGTGCAGACCTGTTGTGCATCAGCTATAATATCCATGAAATGTACAGTATACGGTATGTGATCTACGTTCTGGCAGAACCATCACAACTGCTCACATAGTTTCCTTAACGGTAACATCAAACTAAATCCAACTATATAATATAAAGAAGGTTCATATGGAAAGTAATATTACATGGGTTCTCTGGGACTATATGAATTGGGGGATCTGCGACCATCCAGGTCATCATAATAAAGGAGTCCCAGTGATACCATGTTTTCTTTAGATTTGAGTGACTGTGCCTGATCCTAGTCATGTGAATAGTACGAACTGTTATACTAGGCATAGCCGTTCCTATGGATAAGCCGTAACACTTATATAAACAACACAACCACTGCCGATCCTTATATGTGCTCATAGTAGGGGCCACAAGTTGGACCTCATATCCATACTATATCATCAGTGCCAATCCTAGATCCTAGAGAAACCCTAGAGAAAAAAGAGAAATCTAAATCAACATTTGGTGTGACCTTTGCCCTTTTCCTTCCATCAGTTCTTCTCGGCAGTTTTGGAAGGAGGGAAGTTGTTCTCACCATCTTGGAGAACTAAGCCCCCATCTTCTGTGGATGTAGGCTTGCTCCAATCCTTCTGTCTCTTCATGTCATCTGAGACAGACTGAACAATGATGAGATCAGGGCTCCGCGGGGGCGGTATCATCACTTCCAGGACTCCTCCTCCAGAGGGCAAAGGTTACACCAAATATTGATTCATTCACTTTATTTTGTTAATTGACAAAAGTAAACTGTTAACCCTTCTCTTTCTGAAAGCGTTCTTACTTTGCAACATTTTTTTTCCAAATTTTTACTGTACTGTACATTCCCCACGTGTTTTTTGTACATATCCTCTTGGTATTTTAGCTCCTTCATGTAAAATCCTGCGTGTACTTTTGTACAATAAAAACACTTTTATAAAATAAATATTTTGTTTTTTTTTATCACTAGAGTCCAAGAGTCAGAATTCTTTAATTTTTCAATTGATCAAACTGTATATGGACTTGTTTTTTTGCGGTATGAGCTATAGTTTTCATCTGTACTTTTTTGGGAAATATTCAACTTTTTGATCACATTGTATTCTATTTTTGGGGGAAACGAGTTTGACAAAAGTCTCAGTTTATGTTTTTTTCTATTACAGTGTTCACTGTGTTGGTTAACTATCATGCTAGTTTTTTGTGGGGGGTTTCTCGGAAACGGCGATACCAATTATGTGCTGGTTTACAAAAAATAGAAAATAATCCAATTGCCACTCACCATATGTCAAGAGATCTTCGGGGTGTGCGATCCACGCTTCGGGACTGTCGAAGCTGATTAGTACATATGAAGAAAGAGGTGTGGATCCATAGCCCGATTTCTTAAAAATTAGCCTTTAATCCATAAATTGTTAAAAATACTTCACAAAGTGCAAAAAAGCCAGAAAAACATACATGGTGAAAAAAGAATTAAAAGACGCCACTGACGCGTTTTGGGACCTTTTGATCCCTTAGTCCTAGCATGGTCTAAAGAAATGCATCTAAGAATATACACCCAACGTCTTCTTAAATAGCCACAATAAGCACCTGTTGCTCATAAGATCATTGCGTCAACGTTGCAATTCCTAGTTGCAATAAAGTTGTTTGAAAAATTCAAAACCGCCTACCTCTGTGTTCTTTACGTGCATAAACATACTACATTTCATTATTGTATATTATATACATTACCGACATATCCTGTTAATATATTGTATATACAATAGGAAAAACAATAGAAAAAAACACATTATTAAAGAATTCCATTTCTATATAGACACCAAGCCTGAACCTACCAGCCAAATTAGATCCTACAGGCTTCACACGGACTACACCACATCTACCAACTGCATGGATCCAAGTCAAATGCTTTTAATCTCCTACCCCATTTTCGTCATATCAGAAACTTATTAAAATACAAACGGAAACTTTATATAGAAAAGCTTACACCTAAATATCAATAAATATATGTACCTTTAGGGTATATAATTGTAACGTTGTTCTAGCTTTCCCCCTTCTATGGATGGATATACAAAGGAGAGGTGGGCGATTGCGTACTTTCCTCTGTGTTACTCCGGGTCACGTGTAAACGTCAACCTGTACGTAACAGCCAAACCAGTTCCCATAGGAACGTACGAACATCTATACCCTTATGCATCTTGTTACTTCATTACCACGTGATGTAAATTGGCCAATGGGGATACAGCTCGTGTATTCAATATCGGAATGTTCAAACTCAAAAGCAGAATAGCTCTTCTCCATCATATTTCATAAGGGGCGAATCCAGTACTGCAGGTAAGTAGCCAATACATTCATTGGTATAATCTTACTTCCATCTTATTGTTATAAAGGTGTCAATTTAGGATTTTAAATTTTAAATATATTATTTGTAAATTTTAAACTTTTAGGTTTTAAACCCTTTACATATCCTACCTTTTAAAATATAACCCAACAGTATAAACTCATTAGATTTCAGTTGTTTCTGACTCCATATTAAAGCCTAATGAAACCTAATAAATGTATGACAAATCCGTACGGATATTCATACCTCTTGGTTGTCTGCAATCAAACTTCATGATCCATGAAGCTTCCTTGATGTATAATTTCTTTTTATTGTTGCCTCCCCTTTCTGATTCCATGATTTTATCAATGCCCCAAAAACGTAAATTTTTTACTGAACCTGAATGTCTGATGTTAAAATGTTTCGAGGCTCCCGACATATAATTTTTATCGGATTTAGAGCTATCTGCTATATGCTCAAATATCCTAGTTCTCAAAGGCCTAGATGTACAGCCTATATAATCCATTTGACATTCCATGCATCTTATACAGTATATAACTTCCGTAGAGTTACAATCAATCTGATAGTTTATCTCATAACTTTCCTCTTTTCCTGAGGGTTTGATTTCTTTGATATTGCAAGTGTATCTACAGATTTTACACTTAGGATTCCCGCATTTTACAAACCCTTTCTTCGATGCTTCAATTTCATTTAAAGTGGCCATGTGTTTTAAAAAACTAGGTGACAATTGGTTACCAAGGGTCATTCCACGTTTAGGTATATATCTAATTCCTTGCCCAACAATTTCTTTCACTATACTATTCGTTTCCAAAATAGGTATATTTCTTTTAATAATCTGTTTTATCCTGTTGAACTCCAAACTATACGGAGTAGAAAATGTAAGGGTGTTATCATCTGTCTTCTTTTCCTTTTTATTTTGCTCCAGTAAAGTTTCTCTAGACTTATTCTCTAATTTTTTAGTTGCTCTTTTCAATGTCCATTTTGGGTATTGACGATCTTTTAATCTATTTATGATATCTGCACTGTTCTTATTATAATCAATACTACGATTACATGCTTTCTTAGCGCGC
Organism: Leptodactylus fuscus; assembly: GCF_031893055.1. Taxonomy (NCBI): domain Eukaryota; kingdom Metazoa; phylum Chordata; class Amphibia; order Anura; family Leptodactylidae; genus Leptodactylus; species Leptodactylus fuscus. The sequence continues at coordinate 251,546,648 of NC_134266.1, read as the reverse complement.
GTAAGTTCCCCCACAGGGATGCCCTTTATAGTTGATATTGGATGGCAACTTCCTGCCTTAAGGATAGCGTTCCCCGCTGAATGTTTCCGATAAAGGCTGGTGAAAACTTTGCCTTCTTCAATTGACCCTTTTAAATTAAGATCTAGAAAATTAATAGTGAATTGATCTTTCTCATACGTAAATTTCAAACCAAACTCATTCCGGTTTAAATAACTAATGAATTCTGGTATGGGCGCTACATCTCCGAGCCACACTATCAGTATGTCGTCGATGTAGCGCCCATACCAGAACAAATGTGTGTAAAAAGGGTTGAAGTCGCAAAAAATATATCTCTCCTCCCAACTTGCCAAAAATAAATTGGCCAGGGACGGGGAAAATGGGGCTCCCATCGGCGCCCCACAAATTTGTAAATAATAGGTGTTCAGAAAAATAAAATAATTATGAGTCAAAAGAAATTTGGTCATCTCCAAAACATATTCACATATTTCACTGGTATAGTGACTATATTTATATAAATTGAACGCTACCGCGTCTAGGGCATCCCTGTGGGGGATACTTGGATATAGCGCACAAATATCGCAAGATAACCAGGACTGGTGCTGGTTTGTTTAATATTTTACTTTTAATACAATATAGTTTTGTATTTGGGGAAAATTGTGTTTTGTTTTGTGGGGGTTTTTTTTATATTTTACAAAATATTTTTAAACATTTTATTTTAAATTTCTTTTCACATTGTTATTTAGTCCCACTAGGGACTTGAACCTGCTACTACTTTAATACTCTGCAATACTTCTCTATTGCAGTATATTATACATGTCAGTGTAACACTGACTTTCAGTCTATTAGACCCAGCATCTGGCTGGGTCTAATAGACTTCGGTACAGGAGGCCACAGCCTGGCCTCTGGTTGCTCCGGCAAGTGCCAGAGATGTATAATTCAGATCCCTGACAGTTTAACCTTTTACATGCCACAATCAGCAGGGTGCTGAGGAAAGCTGCTGTGAAAGACGTTCTTTGCCCATCATCAGAAGGAGCAGAAATGTAGCCACGCTCCTCTGATGTACTATTGGTCACATATGAATATCAAAAAGAAGGCCCCCGCACACAGTATTGCGCCCTATAGTGGCTCCTGCATGCACTATTATGCCCCATAGTGGCCCCTGCACACAGTATTATCCCCCATAGTGGTCCCTGCACACAGTATTATGCTCCATAGTGGCCCCTGCACACAGTATTATCCCCCATAGTGGTCCCTGCACACAGTATTATGCCCTATAGTGGCCCCTGCACACAGTATTATCCCCCATAGTGGCCCCTGCACACAGTATTATGCCCTATAGTGGCCCCTGCACACACTATTATCCCCCATAGTGGCCCCTGCACACAGTATTATGCCCTATAGTGGCCCCTGCACACAGTATTATCCCCCATAGTGGGCCCTGCACACACTATTATGCCCCATAGTGGCCCCTGCACATAGTATTATGCCCCATAGTGGATCACCTATTAACAATTATTATACTCTGGAGTCTTTTCAGACCCCAGAGAAAAATGATCGAAGACCCAGGGGAGGATACAAACATGAAAACCACTGTTATTTACCTCTCCCTGGCTACGGCGCACTCCCCGTGCTACTTTCGGCCATCTTCAATGTTGGACCACACATCATTTTAGCCGGGCTGGCTTCACGACCATAATGATTCAGGCCTGACCCACGTGACGTCTGGGATATCACCAAACAGAACGGCTGCTGCCAAAGCGCAGGAGAGGTAAGTAACAGTGTTTTTTATGTTCCTTCACCTCCCCTGGGCCTCTGATCATTATGCTCTGGGGTCTGAAAAGACCTCTGTATATAATGATAGCAGAGTTTGAGGGGCTTGCGGCCTTATCTACCGATCCTTTCTGCTCACAGCCACCTCCACAGGCAGCCGTGAGCAGGAGCAGGGATCGGTAAGTAAATAGGGCCCGTTTCCTGTTGGGGTTACTCCAGCAGGTAATGGTCTATAAAAAAAAAAAAAAAAAACATCAGCGGCCTACTGGGCCCCCTATTGTCCCGGGCCCTGTGGCAACCACTACGGCTGCTACCCCGGTATTTAAACCACTGCCAGTATTATTTACTAGCACATGGTAAGTGGGGACCCAATTACATATTTTGGATTGGGGTCCAGGAGCTTCAGGTTACACCTCTGCTTTTAAGAGAGAGAGAGAGACTCATTGTGAAAAACTATAAGTACTGCCCAAGAAACTGAGCCTTAGACTATAAAGAAGTAAGTTGCAAGTAAATATTGGAGTTAGGCAAATGGTACGATCAGTGGCGTAACTAGTGGCTTAACGGCTCTGGTGCAAAGATCCTGCTTGGGCTCTTCCCCTCCAAGAAATTTTTAATTTTGTACTACAACCTCCATCTTTGACTACACTCTGACCACTTGCTCCATTTGACATAAAAATTTACATTTTCTCTTTTGTGACAGTGGAAGACTAAATATCATAAATCTTCTCACTCCAGTTCACCAGAGGACAGGGGTAATAGATGTAAAATGTGCGGACAGCCAGTGATCAGAGCAGTGGCGTAACTACCGCCATAGCAGCGGAGGCAGCTGCCACAGGGCCCGGGACATTAGGGGCCCGGTGACAGCCGCTACCGCAGCTATCATTATACTCGGGGGTCTTTTCGGACCCCCAAGTATAATGATTGGCGGACCAGAAGAGGTAAGAAACATAAAAAACATGTTACCTCTCCACGATCCTGCCAGGCCTCCTTCCTGACGTCTCTGACGTCACATGAACCCGGCCTGCGTCCCGGGTCATGTGACGTCCGACGTCATAGCAGAAGGACGGCAGCAGAGAAAACAGTGTAGGAGCCGGGGACAGGTAAGTAACAGTGTTTTTTTATGTTTTTATTCCCCCGGGTCTCCGATTATTATACTCTGGGGTCTGATACTATGGGGATAATACTGTGTGCAGGGACCACTATGGGGGATAATACTGTGTGCAGGGGCCACTATGGGGCATAATACTGTGTTCAGGGGCCACTATGGGGGATAATACTGTGTGCAGGGACCACTATGGGGCATAATACTGTGTTCAGGGGCCACTAAGGGACATAATACTGTGTGCAGCGGCCACTATGGGGCATAATACTGTGTGCATTGGGGTACAATACTGTGTGCAGGGGCCACTATGGGGGATAATACTATGTGCAGGGGCCACTATGGGGCATAATACTGTGTGCAGGGGCCACTATTGGGGGTACAATACTGTGTGCAGGGGCCACTATTGGGGCATAATACTGTGTGCAAGGGCCACTATGGGGTATAATACTGTGTGCAGGGGCGACTATGGGGGATAATACTGTGCAGGGGCCACTATGGGGCATAATAGAACGTGCAGGAATGCGTAGGAGGGGGTCGGTTGAGGTTTTCGGTGTCGGTCGGTGGTGGTGGGGGGGCATGTCAAAAGTCCACCACGGGGCCCCGCCATTCCTAGTTATGCCACTGGATCAGAGGGTTCAGAAAAGTAATCAAGGAAGGCTTATGGACCCATTGGTAGATGGGACCACTGTGAACTATTTACGTTATATAAGTGCGGGCCCGGTGTTGTTGCACCCTCTCAAGTTACTCCCCTGGATACAATAAGCTTTGTACAGATATTTTAGATAGCAGTGCGACTCTTTAGCACTAGATGGCAGTGTGCATTATCGTGTACAGGTTTACAGGTGAAACTTGGCCATGTGACTGGAGAGTAACGCTCACAGAAATACAGTCCTAGGGAGCCTTCACATGGAGTAAACGCGCATGTATTTTTGCAAAATATAGGTGCATTCACACAATGTAACGTGCAGCGTGATCTGGCACGTATACGGCGTGTCAGAGTTTGCGCGCCGTAAAAGCTCCCATTGATTTCAATGGGAGTTAGGATCGTATACGCCGCGTTATTTTGCGGCCGTGATTTTGCAACCATTTTGGTGCAGCTGCAACATTGGTCCTATGGTTAAAGCGGCCCTGAAAACAACCGTGATATCACTGCAGGTATTAAAGAAATACAAAGTCAGTGGCACAATATATGGCAACCAAGAGGTTAATATAAAAAAGCAGTGGACAACAAGCTCCGGGACCACCATAGAAAGAGGAAGAGGACACGTAAGACATATGGGAGGGAGCAGAAAAGACAAATGTAGACTGTAGGGCAATCCCTACTATAAAAGGTGGGGAGAGGAAGCCACCATGCGACACAATAAAGGTGCTGTAACCCTTTATTGGCTGCATTCCATACTTAGCAGTCAGGGGTCACCATTGCTAACAGACCATGTGTCATCAATTTCAGGAACTCCTAATGGCATCACCACAACCCCAATATTACTGTCATCTGTATGTAACCATTTTTTACATGTAGTTTTTCAGTTGGCCAGCAGGGGGAGGTGATGCATCATTAATGGTGAGTATATCCTCCTGTAGGATAAAAAGTGGATAAGGTCAATGTGACACCATGTCACCAGATAGACGTCACAATGTACTTATCTGGTGTCCAGAATAACTTTTATACTTTAGTTTAGGTTCACATTTGTACCGGACCGCTAATATAGCGGTTACTCCAGGATCCCATAGACTATCATAGGATCCTCCATGCAGGATTGTTTTTTGCCTATTTTTGTCGGCTTCTGCAATGGACTACAACACTGGTGTGAACTTAGTCTTAGAAACAATTTATGTCTGGAATTACAAGCGCTCCAGAATAGGAGGTAATACGGTAATCTGCAAGCTTCCAAGTGAGCATGAATAGTGGACAAAGGTGTACAAGAAGTGATCTAGGAGCTTAGACTCTGTCCATATGTGTGGGGTTATGCTGAGTATTTATTTTAGAATATACTGTATATCGTAACATTGTACATAGATTGTCATCACTCACGTCAGTTCCTGTTCTCATCCTCTGCCATGGATGTTTCCATTCCTATTCTTCTCTTACCTTTCTTTTTCTGATCCGTGTCGCCGTTCCTGAGAAATTTCTTATTTCTTCCTTCCAGACAGTACTGAGGGGTTCCTCTACGCTCAAACAGCACTGGGGGCGTCCCCTGTGCTGTCCGAATACTCTCCAGCGGCGCCTCCATCTTCTTCTGCTGGCTGCACCTTCGCCGCATCACCGGCCGTATCTTCGTCCAAAAGCGTCGACTGTGCATGTCCATCGGCCATTTTCCTGTGACCTCTTACACGAGCACCCATTCAGCCACAGGAAAGTGGCCGACGGATATGCACAGTTGGCGCTTTTGGATGAAGATGCGGCCGCTGACGCAGCGAAGAAGTGGCTGGCAGAAGAAGACAGAGGTGTCGCTGGAGAGTTTTTGAACAGCACAGGGGACGCCCCCAGTGCTGTCTGAAAACTCATTTACATATGGAAGAAAGAAGAAATTTCTCAAGAACGGTGGCACGGATCAGAAAAAGCAAGTTAAGAGAAGAATAGTCTGATCTTCCAAATGCTCTTCTGCACCGGGTCTCCGATTATTATACTCTGGGGTCTGAAAAGACCCCAGAGTATAATAATTGTTTATGGGTGTCCACTATGGGGTATAATACTGTGTGCAGGGGCCACCATGGGGGATAATAGTGTGTGCAGGGGACACTATGGGGTATAATACTGTGTGCAGGGGACACTATGGGGTATAACACTGTGTGCAGGGGCCACTATTGGGGATAATACTGTGTGCAGGGGACACTATGGGGTATAATACTGTGTGCAGGGGCCACTATGGGGTATAATACTGTGTGCAGGGGCCACTATGGGGTATAATACTGTGTGCAGGGGCCACTATGGGGTATAATACTGTGTGCAGGGGCCACTATTGGGGATAATACTGTGTGCAGGGGACACTATGGGGTATAACACTGTGTGCAGGGGCCACTATTGGGGATAATACTGTGTGCAGGGGACACTATGGGGTATAATACTGTGTGCAGGGGCCACTATGGGGTATAATACTGTGTGCAGGGGCCACTATGGGGTATAATACTGTGTGCAGGGGCCACTATGGGGTATAATACTGTGTGCAGGGGCCACTATGGGGTATAATACTGTGTGCAGGGGCCACTATGGGGCATAATACTGTGTGCAGGGGCCACTATGGGGTATAATACTGTGTGCAGAGGACACTATGGGGGATAATACTGTGTGCAGGGGCCAGTAAGGGACAAAATACTGTGTGCAGGGGCCAGTAAGGGACATAATACTGTGTGCAGGGGCCACCATGGGGGATAATAGTGTGTGCAGGGGCCAGTAAGGGACAAAATACTGTGTGCAGGGGCCAGTAAGGGACATAATACTGTGTGCAGGGGCCGCCATGGGGGATAATAGTGTGTGCAGTGGCCACTATGGGGCATAATACTGTGTGCCGGGGCCACTATGGGGGATAATACTGTGTGCAGGGGCCACTATGGAGGATAATACTGTGTGCAGGGGACACTATGGGGTATAATACTGTGTGCAGGGGACACTATGGGGTATAACACTGTGTGCAGGGGCCACTATTGGGGATAATACTGTGTGCAGGGGACACTATGGGGTATAATACTGTGTGCAGGGGCCACTATGGGGTATAATACTGTGTGCAGGGGCCACTATGGGGTATAATACTGTGTGCAGGGGCCACTATGGGGCATAATACTGTGTGCAGGGGCCACTATGGGGTATAATACTGTGTGCAGAGGACACTATGGGGGATAATACTGTGTGCAGGGGCCAGTAAGGGACATAATACTGTGTGCAGGGGCCACCATGGGGGATAATAGTGTGTGCAGGGGCCAGTAAGGGACAAAATACTGTGTGCAGGGGCCAGTAAGGGACATAATACTGTGTGCAGGGGCCACCATGGGGGATAATAGTGTGTGCAGGGGCCACTATGGGGCATAATACTGTGTGCAGGGGCCACTATGGGGGATAATACTGTGTGCAGGGGCCACTATGGGGCATAATACTGTGTGCAGGGGCCAGTATGGGGCATAATACTGTGTGCAGGGGCCACTATGGGAGATAATACTGTGTGCAGGGGACACTATGGGGGATAATACTGTGTGCAGGGGCCAGTAAGGGACAAAATACTGTGTGTAGGGGCCAGTAAGGGACATAATACTGTGTGCGGGGGCCACCATGGGGGATAATAGTGTGTGCAGGGGCCAGTAAGGGACAAAATACTGCGTGCAGGGACCAGTAAGGGACATAATACTGTGTGCAGGGGCCACTATGGGGCCTAATACTGTGTGCAGGGGCCACTATAGGGCATAATACTGTGTGCAGGGGCCACTAAGGGACATAATAGAGTGCGGAGGAGGGGGCCGGTCGAGGTCTTCGGTATTGGTTGGGTGGGGGGCCATGTCAAAAGTTCACCACGGGGCCCCGCCATTCCTAGTTACGCCACTGTATATATATATATATATATATATATATATATATATATATACACACACACATATGTACATCATATTGTGTTAGCAGAAAGCATACAATTTTCCAATTTTCCACCCACTTACAGGCAGTATAATCTCCTAGATAGTATCTACCATGAAAAGCAACAGCTTAGACCTGATATTACGCTGCGGTTCTTGAAGATCCTATCAGGTCTTTTTCAGTGAATTCATTCAGGCGTCTTGGTATGATAATGAAAACAATGAGTGGGTGAAGAATCAGGATATGCATCCTGTGTAAGAGGAGACATATTCTGCATGCAAATAGCTGGATAGTTACACAGGTCAGCTCCTCGCTTCAGCCGCATGTGTCAGCGAGAGAGAGAGACGCAGCGGCGAAGCGAGCACGCGAGCAGCTTCAGCCGCGTATGTCAGGGAGAGAGGCGGGCAGCGGAGAAGCGAGGAGCTGACCTGTGTCAGCTCCTTCCTTCAGACGCATGTGTCAGCGAGAGAGGTGGCGAGGGAGCGGAGGAGAAGGTAAGTTTAATGTGGAGGTGGAACGTGAATCTGGGGGCAGATGAAGGAGAGGACGGCATGACATTGGGGCAGAGATGGGGGACATGAATCTGGGGGCAGAGATGGAGAGGACATGAATCTGAGGGCAGAGATGGGGGACATGAATCTGGGGGCAGAGATGGGGGACATGAATCTGGGGGCAGAGATGGAGAGGACATGAATTTGGGGGCAGAGATGGAGGGACATGAATCTAGGGGCAGAGATGGAGGGACATGAATCTGGGGGCAGAGATGTGGGACATGAATCTGGGGGCAGAGATGTGGGACATGAATCTGGGGGCAGAGATGTGGGGACATGAATCTGGGGGCAGAGATGGAGAGGACATGAATCTGGGGGCAGAGATGGAGGGACATGAATCTGGGGGCAGAGATCGGGGACATGAATCTGGGGGCAGAGATGGAGGGACAGGAATCTGGGGGCAGAGATGTGGGACAGGAATCTGGGGGCAGAGATGTGTGGACATGAATCTGGGGGCAGAGATGGAGGGACATGAATCTGGGGGCAGAGATGGAGGGACATGAATCTGGGGGCAGAGATGGAGGGACATGAATCTGGGGGCAGAGATGGAGGGGACATGAATCTGGGGGCAGAGATGGAGGGACATGAATCTGGGGGCAGAGATGTGGGACATGAATCTGGGGGCAGAGATGGAGGGACATGAATCTGGGGGCAGAGATGGAAGAGGGACATGAAACTGGGGGCAGATGAAGGGTGTATATGAAACTGGGGGAGAGATAGAGGGGGGACATATAATTTACGGGTGACTGTAGGAGGATTATACTGTGTGCGGGCACATGAAAAATTAACGAGTGGGTGGAGTCAACACAAAAGTGGGCGGGGCTAAATTTGCCGCGGCGCGCTACGCGCGCCACACATTTTGTCCCTCTTTCAGTTCTTCAAAAGTTGGGAGGTATGCGTTCCTGTAGTGTAAAGATTAATGCTCGGTCCACAATAGTGTTCAGGTCTGCATGGGGACCCAAAAGACGACAACCCTCTCTGCTTAATAGTGGTTACACGCGGAAATCCGCGGACCCTATAGATTATAATGGAGTCTGCTGGGCTTCCACCGATTTTATAAGGAAACCAGTGGAGAGAAAAGCCCCCCTACAGGTTTTATGCAGATTTAGTGGTAGAGTGCGCAAACGCTATTGTGACCCTAATGTAAGCAGGTGAGCCTGTTAGGCATTCAGGTTGCAGGGAACAAGGGCCTTTGGGCTGGACCAGGTACCAACAACAGTATCCACAGTATCATGCAGAAGCCACATACTGTGATCCAGAGGCAACCCAATGGCTGTGTTTGTTGGGAATGAGGTTATGACAAAGGCCACAAACCATTACTCTCATTTATGCATTGAAATTTCAGTTTTTTCTATTGTGAGAAGTCCAGGAGGAGGTCAGTGATATCAATGATTGACAGCTACCCCTGTATGCACAACCATCAATCACTGATGAGATGGCTTCTTCTCCCTGCCTCACTCCTTTGCCTGAAGCGACTTCACATGGGGTATAGGAGTGACGTAGGGAGAGGGGGAATGTTAGGAATCTCAGTGTCTGTGCTTCTGCCTCTCCAACTTGCATATTCAGCGCTGCACTGCTCACAGCAATTGCTTTAATACTGCCATGCCTACGAGTGAAACTTTGGCTGGGTCTGCTTTGAGATGCAGAGCCAATCAGAGTGGTGCCTCGGTGTCCAATCAAGAGCTGAGGTGGGGTATTTATACCTAGTATTGAGATTTATTAGATACCTGTGATTGTGTTTGTATTCTAGACTCTGTGTTCTCACATTTTGCGCTCACTATCTTACTTTGGTGTCCTCTCCTGGAGTAGCCTCTTGTTCCTCATTCAGCTGTATCTGTGACCTTTTGGATTTGACCATGACTTATCTTTTATTCTATTTTACAATTCCTTGGATGATCTTTAGTCTACAAGTGCATCGATTTTCTGCCACCGTGGTCTCGGGTTGGAACCTGGGTATCAAAACAGCCAAGTCCATCCTGCCTTGCTTTGGGCTCTGGTAAATACTATGGGATTAGTTTAGCATCTTTGAACCAGGGCAGTGTTGAATTTTAGATAGCTTCATTTACTTACTGACCACATTTATCAAGATGGATGCACCGTGAAAGTGGATCGTGGCACATATAAGCCTCTGCACCCGGCTAACTACTATTCTAGACTGTGGAACAGGAATCTAGCACAAATCTATGTTAGTCTGTGACTACCATAGATATGCGATCAAGCGCAAGGCCAGAGCCTCTTAGTAATTCTGGTAAGTTGTACTCTTATTGGGGAATCCATTAAGGCGCCGTTCCCACGGAGTAACGCGCCACGCATTCAGACACTTATACACATGTCAGAGTGTGAGCGCTCAAAACAGATCCCATTCACTTCAATGTGTGTCGGCTCACGCGCGCTACACATTGAAATCAATAGGAGGGTTTTTAAGCCATTGATTTCAATGTATAGCGTGCGTGAGCCAGCACACGTTGAAGTGAATGGGATCTGTTTTGAGTGCTCACACTCTGACACGTGTATATGTGTCTGAATGCGTGGCTCGTTACTCCGTGGGAATGGAGCCTTAGACTGGCATACTTAATATGTCCTGTTGCATATTTGAAAGTTGCTTAAACGGCAATTCCATCACCTTGGCAAATACATAACAAGGAAAGGTCCCGGCCATGGACTAGATGAGTGGTGAAGAAGAAAGCCACCGTCAGACTACTTTGTCGGTGTGCCAGTCAATCCTCATACCCATGAATGGTTCTCCCATAATCTTCCCATTCAGCCAACACCAATCTAACATGTATGGCCACCTCAAGTAGGTAAACAACCAGATGACAGAGACTTGGCTGACGGATTTTTTCCCATCCTATTACCTAGTAAACCTTAGATTGCTTAGCTTCCCTTTGGCAGTAAAGAAATTAAGACGAGGAAATCGCAGGTAAACTGATACTAAAAATGTGTCTGAGACAAATATGAAGTAGAGCGGAGCTATGTGAAATTCAGCCACGGGCTGCGTCTATGAGATGAGTATTTGTCACCGCTCCTGCAGCAGTAAGTGATGTCATGGGATCAGTCTCTTTGTGAGATGAAAAGGATTAAGTAAAACCCGCTGGCACTAGGCAAGAATCCAAAACATAATCTTCACTCCACTTTGTGTGACTCCATGAACCAATCCGCCCGGCCATTATCACGAAGTTCACTCTCAAACGCCATAGAGAAAACCTTTCCTCGTATGTAAATCTCTAACTAGGGAGTAAACTTGTGTTATTGCCGGTTTGGTGTTAGCAGATTCAGATCCTGCTCTTTCATGTTTGGCAATGGATCACTCCTCCAATTACCGGCGCTTGGTCCTGGTGTGCATCTACTTTGATCTGTCCGGTTTATTTTATTTCCTGGATTTAGGACTTCATCCTGGCTCATGACTCACAATACATGTCCAATTTTGTAGGAAACAACAAAGAATTTCCTACAGGTGCCAAAAGATAGGAGGATTAGAAAAAGCAGAGCTAGTGCAGATAGGAAAAAGGAATGAAATGGTTTAAGAGAATAGTGTCTGATACATCCAGTCCGTACATTGGCTGGATTCCCTGATCTGAACCCAGGCAGTAGACCCAGACTCCAAGCATTAAAGTCATCTTTAAGACTGGGGCCCCACGTGGCATAAATGCCGCAGTTTGACCCTGGTGTTTTACAGTCACTGCAAAGTAGATGGGTTTCTAGCAGCGGTTTTGGAAATTGCAGCATGTCAATTATACCTACGGAAACGCCAGCGGTTTCCCTATACGTATAATTGAAGCAGAATGTCCGTAGCGGAAAATTATGCAGACTTTCTGTGAAAGCGAAGCAGGTTTTTTCTCAGCGCTTTTTTGCTGCGGCCCGTTATGTAGGGCCTTATACTAGTAGTCCCTGTATCCTTGTGGTTCTCCATTGAGACAGTTCTTTGGGGTCACTCTGAAGTGAACTTGTTTGCCCATCCATTATCATAAATCCTCTTCTCAAACCCCATAGTTAAAGTGTCCCATTGATAGCTCAGCTGTAGTACCAGTGGCTGTCCACTATACAGGGCACAGAGTGGACCCTATAGTACAGAGCCCAAATACCTCCCAACTTTTGAAAATTAGAAAGAGGGACAAAAAGTGCTGTGCGCGCCGCAGCAAATTTTGGCTCAGCCTACTTTTATGTTGACTCCGCCCATTCTCATTCATTTTTCATGTGCTCCCACACAGTATAATCCTCCTACAGTCACCCATAAATTATGTCCCCCCTCCATCTCTCCCCCAGTTTCATATACACCCTGTCCCTGTCCCAAGTTTCATATCCCCCCAGTTTCATGCCCCCCTTCATTTGCCCCAGTGTCATGCCGTTCTCCCCCACTACATCTGCTCCAATGTCATGCCGTTCTCCCCCATTCATCTGCCCCAGTGTCATGCCGTTCTCCCCCATTCATCTGCCCCAGTCTCATGCCGTTCTCCCCCACTTCATCTGCTCCAATGTCATGCCGTTCTCCCCCCCTTCATCTGCTCCAGTGTCATGCCATTCTCCCCCTTCATCTGCCCCAGTGTCATGCCATTCTTTCCCCACCCCCCTCATCTGCCCCCAGTTTCATGGGCCCCCTACATTATGTTCCACCTTAATGTTTAACCCAAACAAACACTTACACTCACCTTCCATCGCTCCCCCGCCGCTCTCTCCGCTCTCTCACTCATACACATAGTTGTACGCGCAATGTGACGTCATCACATTGCGGCTACAAATGCCGGAGCGCAGCGTTAAAGCAGGAGCTGAGCTGTGACAGCTTCTATTTTAAACGCCTAGTATTCAGCTCATCAGCGTCCGTAGGAAATCGGGACATACCTGTGGCTGACCGGGACTGCAGGACAGGACACCGAAATTGTGAGTGTCCCGCGGAAATTGGGACGATTGGGAGATATGCTATTGGAGATATCCCTTTCAACCTGGGCACACTAAGATGACTTCATGGATGCCTGTAGAGCACATGTAGCTTCAATTATCTATAAATTGCTAACCTAATAGCGGCCACATCTCACACCTCTGGTGCCTTCTTTTTTCCTGCCCTGCCTGCATAGAGATGCATGTATCTCCTGCGCAGACTTGCATACAATAGGGTGAGATTGCTACTGTTCCTGGGGTGAAAATGTTGTCCAGGCCCCCCAGCCTTCTGGAGCCCTTTTCAGTTGTACCCTCTACTAATGTCCTCATTACGCCATAGAACAAGGCTCAGATACCTGCAGCTGACTCTATAAAACATATACAGAATCCTATGGTGATATACATTTAGTTTTGTACCACAGAGGGTCCAGGTTTTATTGCAGACCTTAAAGGGGTTGGACTATAAAAAAATATATATATATTGTAAGCCGATGGCTGGTCAGGTAATGGAGGGGGTGTACATCTCACCCAGACTACTAAGGTGGGTGAGATGAGAAAACTCCAGGAATGTTTGTTCTCAGCAGACAACTTTCGTCTGCTGAGCATTTTGGTGAATGCTCAGTACTGGGCTGGATTTTTAGGAATGGCAGGTAGGTTGGTAGTGGGACCTGTCATTCCACCCTCCTCCAGTCCACACTTTGGGGATGTTCCGGCAGCGACTCAGCTGCAGAGAGTCTCCTCGTCAAGGAGGCTTATGAAGTCAGCTCCAGCAGCAACACTTTGGGCAGAGTTTGGCTGGAGAGCAACAGAAAGGTCATATTTTTGGAGCTGTGTCCTGAATGATTCTACTGGTTTTTGGATTTCTGTTATTCTAGGTGAGGTAACCTATTCTATGTTTAGTTAGAGCCTAGCCAGGCAGGGATTTATTTTTGTATTGTTCCCTTTTGTTGCTGCACTACCTTTTTGAGTGAAAATAAAACTCCACGTTTGTTTTGGACTAAAGAATCTGGACTTGTGTGTCTATGCCACCCCACCTAGCAACCCCAGACCCTGACAGTATATATATTGCACATACACTTACCAGCATCCTCTGTTCCTGCACGGGGCCACTGCCAAAAATAATGGTCTTGCAAATTTGAAGGATACTGGTGTATTCCCTAGGGGTGGTTGAAGAGAGGGCCCCTAAATTCATTTATCTGGGGGGGGGAAGGGTGGGAAAGAGCCTCAGTCCAATGCTGTAAATGCATATTTATCAATACTGATTTTAGAATATTTGTTTTGACAAAAATTATTTTATTTTTTTTAATTGCATGAAGCTGCCCTGTGTGAACCTGAGCCGGCCAGGTATTATGGAGCAGTAAATCTGGCAGTCCTTCTGTTACTGGTTATAATAGGGATTGTTTTATCTGTGTGTAATCTGTATTCATTTCCTGCCTTGCAGATTAGATCAAAGCGTTGCAGTATGGCGGTGGTGATAATTGCTGTGATACTGCCCTTCATGTCATTAAATGGATATTAGATGTCACAGAGGGCTTATTAGGCTTCCTTTTCTGCTGTTGTAAAGGTCACAGCAACCTGAGATGACTCACGTCAGTAAATATTAGCAGTCGCTGCTTTTACATTACATATGTGTCTACTTTATGGCTTTATTTTGCACAGATTGGTAATTGGGTCCCCACCGTAGTGCATTGCACCTTTATTGTACCCCGTACGCCTCTGGATTCATTTAGCACCATGCAGAGCAATACAAAAATCCACGGTGGCATTGTCCATTGGTTATCTCACCCAGAAGAATACCTCTATACCAGGGGGGTAACTACTAGGGTAGCAGCTGCCCGGAGCATTAGGGGGCCCGGCGGCAGACGTTATCCCTGCAGATTTTTTTTTATTTACTGACCCCGGTTGGCACTTCCCTTTCTGCGGAGGTGGCTATGAGCAGGAGGGGGATCAGTAAGGAAGGCCGCAGGCCGTGAACCTTACAAACACTATCCTTATGCTCAAGGGTCTTTTCAGACCCCCGAGTACAATGATCAAAGGGCCAGGGGAGGTGAGGGAACATTAAAAAAACACTGTTACTTACCTCTCCTGGCTCGAGAAGGCTTCAGGTCTACATGGTGATGTCACAGGAGCCGGGGTTTGTGTCCTTATGCGTCGCGTGGGCTCGGTCCGTCGGGGGTCTTGGGGGGAGAGCCCTAGTCACACCACTGCTCTATACATACAGCACAGAGATTGTACCTCAATATAAAGAAGCTATATGGCTAATATGCTATGTGCATGGGGACTAGTACACATAGGGGTACAGGCATAACCTGGTATACTTCAGTATCCACATTCCCAGTCACAGTGTCCTAGACTGGTGCTACGAGCAAGTATATTACTCAGCATTACTCCAATATTAGTAAATCCGGCATGGCTAATTGTAAGGTTGGCCAAAGACATGACATGACTGTCACTCGCAGGACAGCTGTCCCGGTTGACCGATCAACTCTGTGCTGTGATATTACCAAATGGCTTGTCCGGCCATTAGATTTTGCAGACCAATCCTTACGATTAGAGATGAGCGAACACTGTTCGGATCAGCCGTTCCGAACAGCACGCTCCCATAAAAATGAATGGAAGCACCTGGCACATACACTTTGCTGGCAGCCGGTCGCCGTGCCAGGTGCTTCCATTCATTTCTATGGGAGCGTGCTGTTCGGAACGGCTGATCCGAACAGTGTCCGCTCATCTCTACTTACGATAGGTCATCAATATCATATTGATTGGGGTCCAATACCCAGATCTCCCACTGATCAGCCACCGCTCCAGGGTCCACACTGTGGATGGAGCCATAAGCACTGTATAGTGCTGCATTACTACACTGATATTGATGACCTATCCATTGGACAGCTTCATACCCAAGGCCTAAATGTTTTACCAATCCCAATATTAACTGTATAGCAGTAATTTTAATATATTGTATAGGGCTGTTATTACATTAGTTTATATCTGGAGCTGTTATTTGTCTTTATGGAGGTATTAACATAGGCAGTATTTGTCCTTACTACTGTATGGGAAGGTTTTTTGGCAGTATACTGTATATTGTCAGAATCACTGTATAGCATCATTATTCAGTAACTATATGACAGTGGTATTTAGGTGTTGTATAATGTCACACTGTATACCACTTATACCTGGTTATCAGGTTTCCTTCACATACTATTTTTTTAGGTTTTTATGGGGGTGGCGGATTGTTATACATGCCATGGTTTTCACCCCGTTTTTTACAACCCTTTTTGTGTAGCTCCTAATTCACACCGACTTTATTGTCAGACATTTTTCACTAAATTCTAAAAAAAATAGAAAAAATGTCCAAACCTGCCAAAAAATTCTTTAAAAAAACCCTGTATTTTTCCTTAAAGAGGACCTTTCATGATTTGGGGCACAGGCAGTTCAATATACTGCTGGAAAGCCGACAGTGCGCTGAATACCCCGATCTGTGCCCCGGGTGAAGAGCTTTTGGTCCCGGTACTGTAGCTCTTCACAGTCAGAAGGGCGTTCCTGACAGTCAGGGACGTCCTTCTCCACAGCAGCGCCTATTGCGCTGTACAGTGTGAGCGGGGAGGAACGCCCCCTCCCCTCCCGATAATACTCGTCTATGGACGAGCACTATGAGCAGAGGGAGGGGGCGTTCCTCCCCGCTCACACTGTATAGCGCGATAGGTGCTGCTGTGGAGAAGGACGTACCTGACTGACTGTCTGAAACGCCCTTCTGACTGTAAAGAGTTATGGACCGAAAGCTCTTTACCCAGGGCACAGATTGGGAAAGCCGACAGTGCGCTGAGTTCAGTGCACTGTCGGCTCTCCAGCAGTATATAGAACTGCCTGTGCCCCAAACCATGAAAGGTCCTCTTTAAAGGGATTCTACCATTAAAAAACTATTTTTTCTAGGTAACATGTCGGAATAGCCTTTAGAAAGGCTATTCGTCTCCTACCTTTGGAAGTGATCTCCGCCGCGCCGTTCGTTCGAAATACTGGTTTGTACCGGTATGCTAATTAGTGCTCTCACAGCGATGGGGGCGGGCCCCAGCGCAGGAAATGCAATGGGGGCATCCCCATTGCTGCTCGAAAACGACTCCAGCGCTGCCTCTGTCTTCTTCTGTATCCTCCCCTTCCTTATTCTGCTTGATGTCAGACGCCTGCGCAGTACGCACTGTTCGGCGAACTTGCGGTGTCAGCACTATGGCTATGGGCATGCACAGTACGTTCGGCGAAGTTCGCCGAACAGAGTGTACTGCGCAGGTGTCCGACGTCAAGCCAAAGAAGGAAGGGGCAGATGCAGAAGAACATAGAGGCGGCGCTGGAGTCGGTTTTCGAGCAGCAATGGGGACACCCCATTGCATTTTCTGCACTGGGAGACGCCCCCATCACTGCGAGAGAACTAATTAGCATACCGTATTTCGAACGAACAGCGCCGCGGAGAGCACTTCCAAAGGTAGGAAACGAATAGCCTTTCTAAAGGCTATTCCGACGTGTTACCTAGAAAAAAAAGTTTTTTAAAGGTAGAATCCCTTTAAGATCCGAGTATGTGGGAAGGAGCCAACAGAAAGTTCTACAAGCCCATCAACCAACATACAGTTGGCGGCGCCTACAAAGCCATTGTGGTGTGTTACAATGTACAGTATTTGTGTTTCACTTTTTTTTCCCAAAAAATTGGGACTGGAGCAAAGAGAATTTTAAATTGCAGCCACCACAAGAGCTATGTGGGAACCTGGCCCGATAATATTTCCTTGCCTATACTCCTTCTTTTCCAGCATCAGCAGTGGAGAGTTGGAAGCCGGCCCTGAAGAGATTTCCAGTTCACTTTTATTGAGGCTCTTGATAATTACAGGCCATGGCGACTATTCACCGAGGCCGCTCATTTCATTCATTGTTTTCATCTCTCCTACCCCATTGTGTTACCAGCAGCTTATATTATCTTAATGGGATTGTTCTCTCTTTGTCCCGTGTGTTAGCGGTCATTAATTGTGAAATTGCTCCCAAACTGCACTGTGTGAACAAGCCCTAAGGGATTATTTTTTTTCTTTAGCCAAATGTTAAAGCTAGTCTATCATGAAATATACTGTAGAATGCATCACATATAAAAGGGCAAATTCATTAAGACCGTGTTATATCCATAATCTGTTCTCTGCTGACGTTATTTGCCCCACAATTATTAAAAGGTAGACTTCTTCATAATTTTGGCGTATCTCAGAAGAAGCATGCGTCAGAAACTGAAATCTACATCAGCACGCAGTTGGTGTAAGTTTTAGGGCCTTCTGAAAAACAGACATGTTACCCTTGGTTCACATCTGCGTTTGGTAATCCATTTGGGGAGTCCACATGGGGACCCCCCGAACAGACTACCGAACGCATTTGCAAGCAGTGTTGTCAGTGAAAGCACATGGACCCCATAGACTATAATGAGATCCGTGTGCTTGCTGTGCGCTGCCCGCATGAGTCATGGGGACAGGAAAGTAGATTGTGGACTACTTTCCTGTCCACGTGTACCATGCGGAGATCTCGTGGCAAGCACACGGACCCCATAGACCCCATAGACTATAATGAGATCCATGTGCTTGCTGTGCACTGCCCGCACGAGTCATGTGGACAGGAAAGTAGATTGTGGACTACTTTCCTGTCCGCGTGTACCATGCGGAGATCTCGTGGCAAGCACACGGACCCCATTATACTCTACGGGGATCTGTGTGTTTTCACTGGACACCGCTTGCAAATGTGTTTGGTATTCAGATCGGGGCGTCCCCATGCGGACTCTCTTGAATGGATTACCGATACAGATGTGAACCAGGCTTTTGAAACAGTTTTGAGAACACATTGAATACAGCGTGTCCATTCACATGTACGTTTTTCACAGTCCGTTTTTACCCGTCATCAAAAAACTGACCTGCGCTATGTTTGTCCGTTTTCACAGACACATCTACACAATAGAAATCAATGGATCCATTTTTAAGCGATCACATCTGTTAAAAAACAGATCAGTGGTTTGGGTCAAATAAAAATAGACCAATGAAATCCGTCCATTATTCTCATTGAAAGTTAAAAACTGATGTAAAACTGAAGACACTTGGCAATCAAAAATGGAAAAATGGAAGGAATGTAAAACTGATGCAAAATGGATGTGAAAACCAGATATTAGATCCATCAAAAACGTCACTGTCATGTGGAAGAGGCCTAACGGCCCATGCACATAACCAAGTGTGGGGGCCGACTTTATCACAAACTATGGTAAATAAAAAAGAGGGTTTTCATTCATTTTCATTAGAAAACATAACTCACCCCACACAAAAACAAGTCCTCGTGAAGCTATCTCTTTAGAAGAATAAAATTACCTCCATCTTTACTGTGTTAAAGTGGATTTCCCATGAAAATAACCATATCTAAATTTGTAGAAAATTAAAAGATATACATTTTTGCATATATATGTACAGTTTTAGGCTGGGGCCCCACGTGGCGTAAACGGCACAGTTTGCCCGTGGTGGAAACACCACTGAAAAAAAAAAACCACAGCATTTTACAGTCACAACAAAGTGGATTGGATTCTACTGAATCCCATCCCCACTTTGCGGAAAAATACGCACAGCGAACATGTTGCGATTTCCAAAACCATTGCATGGAAACCGCAGTGTGTCCATTTTCAAGCATGTCGTGTGTTGGCAGTAGAGATGAGCGAGTAGTTAAATACTCGATATTCGTTTTGAGTAGCCCCTCAATATTCGACTACTCGAATCGAATATCGAATCCTATTATACTCTATGGGGGAAAAATGCTCGTTTCAGGGGTAGGCAACATTCGATCAAATTGAACTTACCAAGTCCACGAGTGAGGGTTCTCCGAGAAGTCTTCTCCACGCAGCGTCCCCACGGCGTCTTCCGGCTCTGAATTCACTCTGCCAGGCATCGGGCCTGGAAAGAACCGACTGTGCATGCCCGCACTACAAGAAAATGGCCACTTACAGTCAAAGCGGCCATTTTCTTGTAGCGCGGGCATGCGCAGTCGGCTCTGCCTAGGCCCGATGCCTGGCAGAGTGAATTCAGAGCCGTAAGACGCCGCGGGGAAGCTGCACGGAGAAGACTTCTAAAGGTAGGAGAAGAACCAGCGTTGACTGGCCAACTGTATAGCATTCGGCCAATCAACGCTGGTTCTGCATCAAATTTTTCTATTCGAATAGCGAGTGATACTCGATCGAGTACGAGTATTTCGAATACCGTAGTATTCGATCGAATACCGACTCGATCGAATACTACTCGCTCATCTCTAGTTGGCAGGCTATGATCATGAATGCAGGAACTTTCTATGGTATGGCACTTGTCCAAACCCAATGATTCCCTTATAATCTGATCAAAACATACAGAGGCCAGTAACACATAATAAGGTATGGGATATATATAGACCAAACTTAAAGCAACAACCACACCCGCATTTCAATAAAACTTTAGAAGTTTATTTTGTATCCAAAGTTAAAAATATAAGGACACATGAAGACAAAATCATACACATAAATAACAGGGAAACCGTGAGGTTAAAGTGCCAGCAACACCAAAATGATAGAGGTAATGGTGCGGTATTGTAGTACTTCTCAATGTAAACATTGCCCACCATAGGATATAAACATACATAAAGTCATAGGTTACCAAGAGGGTAAGGGAAGGATATAAGATTAAGCCTATAAAGTGCAAAACACCTCCCTGAATGCCCTATGGCACACCAGCCAATAAGATCCAAAGCAAAATATCCAAATCACAAAGTGGAGTAATACCAAGGTGTATAACACCTGGAAATTTCCTACTTATGACCTACTAGCAATACCCACGACTTCGTCGTGGCCCCCTCCCCTCTTATGCGCGACACAGCAGCGTGGCCCACGGCGTCCCCGCTCCCCTCTGCCTCCCGACATGTGACCTGGACGCTGAGCCTGCGTTGTCTCCCAAAGCCTTGCCGCACCACTGTCCCCCCCCCCGGGCCACACAAACCCATGTTGGGCTTGCCTGTTTTCTCATGTGGGACCCCCAAATACTTCTCTCCAGTCCTCCCTGGCTCAGGGGCCCCAGCCTGGACCCCCCAATCCCCGATAGCAACGCCGCCTTGCATGCTTTTCTCCTCCCACGCGCAGTCAGCAAACTCCTCCCCCATGACCCCTCTGTGGCGCCGTGCACCTCCTCATCTCCCCAAAACAGCTCTCCCCTGAACTTGGATCTTGCTTGACCGTATGGCCACCTAAACGCAGCTCATGTGCCCCTTGGCTGGGCAGCCGGCCCTGTCCCCCTGAATGCCCCGGTCTACTCACTGATTCGCCGCTGCCACGCCACTTGAGGGGTGCTGTAGTGCCCGGCTGCACGTCCGGCTCGGTCCCGAGCTGCGAAGTAGGAGACAGCGAGTGAGGGGTGCCGACTGTCTCCAGCCGCTGCAGTTGTGGTGTTCTGCAAAATCGAGCTGGTCCGGCCATGCCCACTGAAGCCAGCTAACGTATGGTGGAGGGCAGTTCGGCCATCGGGCTGCCCCCACACCGGCACGCACTTATCACAGCATAGGGGACAGAGCGTGCCTGATGTCATCATAGATCCTGCAGCGGACCCGGGGACAGACTTTGGCCGGTACCAGGCGTGCTTTTGGGGGATGGAGCCAGATGAAAAGTACCCTATTCTTCCTTCCTGGGGAACAGATAAGTATGTACCAAATCTCAGCCAAATACGTGCCACTGTTTGGCCGTGATTGAGGAACAAACATACAAACTTTCACATTTATAATATTAGTAGGATCCTTAGGCTAGGATAGCCTCCCTCTATCCTGAAGCATGGCTGCTATACAGCAGATGGTGCCTTCTGGTTCCAAACCCTTCCCTGTATAGCTCCCTATGGCCAGAGGCAGCCACATTAGACGATCAGTGGGGGTCGGATGTTAGACCTAGACTGATCAATAACTGATGGCCTAATAACATCTAATAAACTCAGTACTGCTACATACACTATCTGCTGTCAGATGTAGCAGAGTTTAGGCAATCCTTGTCCTACTGATCAGTCTGATCTTTGACAGGGAGGAAGTGCAGATCAGAAGATGAATGAAAACAGTGGACGACTTGGTTAAACATCAACTATCCCAGTCTCCAACATCAGAAAGCTTTGATATTTACTATCATCTACTGCACCTGACCTATGGATTCACAAACAACAAGAACGATTCTTACGCCCTCCACAACATAGAAAAAAGCCAGACTGCTATGTGTGTTTACATTACTGATGTCCTCACTGATGAAGAAAGGAGAGCGTCCACATTAACTGCTCAGAGGGATGACACCTCCTTCAGAATCGGCAAAATCACCAGTATGATGTTCTTAGGTGGTAATAACTGCTCCTAGGTCCTAACCCCTGACTCACTGGGGCCCGGGAGCCTTAGAGGGGTCATAAGCACTGGCGTCAGTATTGTGATTGCAGCTTCCATCTGGCCCATATGCCAAAGCGTGCAAAATTATTCGGCCCCTTTACTTTCAGTGCAGCAAACTCACTCGGTTCAGTTCAGTTCCAATCTCTGAATGATCCAATGTTGTCCTAAATGACTGATGATGATGAATAGAATCCACCTGTGTGTAATTGAGTCTCCGTATAACTGCACCTGCTCTGTGATAGGCTCAGGGTTCTGTTTAAAGCGCAGAGAGCATCATGAAGACCAAGGAACACACCAGGCAGGTCCAAGATACTGTTGTGGAGAAGTTTAAAGCCGTATTTGGATACAAAAAGATTTCCCAAGCTTTAAACATCCCAAGGAGCACTGTGCAAGCAATCATATTGAAATTGAAGGGGTATCAGAACACTGCAAATCTACCAAGACCTGCCCGTCCCTCTAAACTTGCATCTCAAACAAGGAGAAGACTGATCAGAAATGCAGCCAAGAGGCCCAGGATCACTCTGGATGAACTGCAGAGATCTACAGCTGAGGTGGGAGAGTCTGTCCATAGGACAACAATCAGTCGTACACTGCACAAATCTAGTCTTTATGAAAGAGTGGCAAGAAGTAAGCCATTTCTCAAAGATATCCATAAAAAGTCTTGTTTACAGTTTGCCACAAGCCACCTGGGAGACGCCAAACATGTGGAAGAAGGTGCTCTGGTCAGATGAAACCAAAATGGAACTTTTTGGTCACAATGCAAAACGATATGTTTGGCGTAAAAGCAACACAAAGAAAGAGACATAGGATGGCACTGCTAAATGCACAAACAAAAGTCCCAATAAACTGAAGGTGAATATGAGGATTACAACCTTGTATGTAAAGAGCCGTGGGGGTGCTCAACAACCAAAAAAAGCAGTTTGGCAAATAGAACAAGTGTAGAAAAATTAGGAAGGGCACTCACCCACATCCAAGCTCGTCTTCATAAAAAACTTCTTTTATTAAGGTAGCATATTTCTTTAAAAACAAGACGAGCTTGGATGTGGGTGAGTGCCCTTCCTAATTTTTCTACACTTGTTGTAAAAGCAACACAGCTCATCACCCTGAACACACCCTGATCCCCACTGTCACACGTGGTGGCAGAATCATGGTTTGGGCCTGCTTTTCTTCAGCAGGGACAGGAAAGATGGTTAAAATTGATGGGAAGATGGATGGAGCCAAATACAGGACCATTCTGGAAGAAAACCTGTTGGAGTCTGCAAAAGACCTGAGACTGGGACGCAGATTTATCTTCCGACAAGACAATGATCCAAAACATAAAGCAAAATCTACAATGGAATGGTTCACAAATAACCGTATCCAGGGGTTAGAATGGCCAAGTCACAGTCCAGACCTGAATCCAATCGAGAATCTGTGGAAAGAGCTGTTCTGTGGAAATCTGTGGAAAGAGATGTTCACAAACGCTCCCCATCCAAAGAATCTCCATCAAATACTTTCTCAAGGCACTGTGTATCGGTTAGCTAGTGGCCTAGATTTCTATTGTAACTCACATCAGAAAACTGGCTTGAGTAATAATAAATACTGTATTGTCGCACCGAGGTCTACTATAGATTTTTTTCTCTTTTTGTGGTGCTCAATGCCTTTACTTTCCCATCATATATTATTCTATTCTATTGTGATGACTATTTTCCCGTTTCCTTCACGATGACGTGGACTCTCTCAGGACGCTCTTAGCTCATAGCTAAGTGGTATTTGCTATTTTCAAGGCTTTTGTCCCTTTCAGCTGTGCCCAAGGTTATTATAAGATATTTACACTTACTTCTCTTTTATACTTTCTAAGCACACAATTGTCTAGTGTAGCTTTCCTTTCTTAAGTAAATTCCACAATTGACATGTTTTATAGACCACTCCCAAGCTCCTGGTGCTGATGCACCTTATACGTTTCATTGCCGGCCACCCTCAGGTATACTCACTGCGTTGTCTACAAGTTGTCACGGTAGAAAACACTCAACTTTATAAACTATTTTGCCCCTTTTCATGGTTTCACAAAATCTGGTCATACATTAGAGATTTTCTGGAAAATTCGCCCATTGGTGGTCATTGGAGGATAGATCTGACAAATGTCCTTGTAATTATCCCCCAATATTTATTACTTAGGGCTGCTCCCGATCTCCACTTTGTGGGTTTCCATCTTCTGCCCGAGTAACTGGACAGGAGACGGCCCGTGACTCAATTCATGGTGGAGTCATGCAAAAAGTAGAGTATGGTGAGTACCTGTATAATAAAGTATGTAGGAGTTGGTATAGAGCAGCCTGGAGCCCCGATCAAGGGCAATCTTAGTTTTGGGGGAATATTCATCTGTACTCTACTTGTTACTGGAATAACTGAGTAACCTCAAGTCATTCTATCTTCCCATTATAAAATCCCATTATTCCACTGACTTATCTTTATGCCATGAATTCACTATATTGGCAATGTTGATGGCCACAACCAAAGAACCTGATTATAAATCAATGGGGTCCACCATCATCGTACAACAGATATGGGAATGTGCTATGGCTTCTATCATGAACAGGTCCCTATATGACTAGCGGGGCATAATATATAACCATTAGACCCATAGAAAAGACTCGGCATGGGACCCCACTGGGTGTAAATCTCATCCATTACACTTGTACTCTATTTCACAGTGAACCGCCATCCATTACTCCATGGCTAACCTGCTATGACCTTGCAGTACGTCACCTTAGCCTAATGACCCCGTTGCCCCTTTTATGGAGACATTGACCTCCATGATGATGGTTCAGGGTCAGACAGGCATAGGTTAGGCATCACTTATAATAGGCTTCTGTTCAAGTAAATGCCTGAAATTTATCTAGGAAATCTATAGAGCATTTACTTACTTAATGGAGTCATTCACACGAGTTGTCCTTGTTAACCTGTCATTCAATCAAATGATCTCTAATTTTCTTTAATAAGTTGCCATCTGTGATATTTTATTGTACATCCATATAATAAGTTTCAGTGAAACACCTTGTCTGAGTCACGACGTGGATTATCTTGTAAATGCTGGGATTTAAGCAAGTATAGTGAACGTCTTACCTAGTGACAATGACCTTATGAACATGGCAGAACCCTGTGTATGGAGTCTGTACGGGACGAAACGGATTATTGTTTGCCTCAGTATGGGGAAGTCATATGGAGTCATACCAAGGAACTGATATAAGCCATTATTTTACAGGAAAATATCTCTGTGATACTATGTGATCTGTTAGTATACAACAGGACAAAAAAACACCCTGCACCTCCGGTATTCTCTATATAGCTCCTTACAACTTCATACATTCACACATATTAGTGGCATCAGTATCAGGTTTTTTTTATCCCTTAGTCTTTAAAACTGATACCGAACCTGATGAGAAAATACATTGGTTGTCATCAGGATTTACCATTATGGTTTACGAGGCATGATGGGCTGCCCAGGCCAATAGTGTAGGGGTACTCAACTACATTTAGCAATGGTCCATTGACCGGGGGGTCGCCATCAAGTAAAATTGGACACAAAGGGTACCCCACTAAATCAAAGAATAACCCATCTAAAACATAACTTTTAATAATAATTGAATAAAATCTCAACACTGTAAACCCCAACTAAGAGGACCTCTAAGATAATGCATTGAGTGCCTACAGTACAATATTCGGGGTAGTAGGAAATAGTTCAAGTCTGTGGAGGTCAATGGTCCCGACAGACAATTCCCAAAGACTCAATCACAAAACCACCGTTCCCTAATTCCTATTGCCCCATAGAATATAAAAATGTTTCTCACTATCAATCCCAACAATATAATTGAAGTGGAGACCTATAATAGCCCACTTCCAAATGTGTATAGAGGCAGATGCACTTTCTGTGTTAAAATACAAGTAGCAGGTAGATATATAGCACCGAGGGGATATCTATAAACTGCTGATACAAGGGGGGACCCAAAAGTTTCCAGAATGAGGCTGCTGCGCGCACAGTTTTCATAGTACGCAAGGGGGAAAAAAAAAAAAAATTGCCCGTGCTGCTGCCCCCCCCCCCGGACCGCCGCCCGAAGCAGGCGCCTCACATCGCCTCATTAGAGGTGCGGCGCTGCTTAAATGATATGTATTTATCGATCCCTGCTGCCGCTAGTGCAAGGTTTTGGGGATTGTGATGGGACAGTGGGCTGGAAATAAAGGCACCCCTGCTCCAGTACAGCAATTGTGACTTCACTACTAGATATAGAGTGGGGATTCAGGCCGCGGCACATACAGGAGGAGCTGCCGAGACCAGGAGAGCAACTCCTGCTCAGGTACAGTAGTGAAGCCAGCAATTGCCAGATTCACTACTTTACATAGATGGACTGCACAGAACAACGGGTGCTGCCACATCCATCTTTTGCATTGCATAAGTTTTAAGGGAAATGGAAGGAAAAACCTTGCAGGTAGAGGTTTTCTTTCCGGCTGAGGCACAGAGCCATACGCTGCCAGAACTGATGTCTCTTGTGCCAGAACGGATGCATTCTGGCATCAGTTCCCCTATGACTGTGTTAAAAGGGTGAGCAAGGATGGGGCGCCAAGCTGAACAGCATCAGGATGCCCAATAAGGAACAAGATTAAACAAAGAAAAAACCTATATTGACCTCTTCAGTCTTTGGCTTCTCCAGGGTAAACTAGGTGGTTCATGGCATTGTCAGAATACATCCTGCAGCAATGACTTGACTTACAGTATGAACAAATATAAGTGACCACTGTAGCCAATCGCTGGTATCACCAGACATGTATTGTATGCCATTGGTGAGTGGACCAGTGGCACCTTGGACCACCAACCCAGAATTTGATAGATAGTAGTGTCAACTAGTAAATCTGCCATACAATGTGTTATAGAGATTGATAATATGCCATTATTTTCAGTTATCTTCACCGTTTCTCATGGAAAATGTACCACCAACAAAGTGCCAGATGTAGTAGTGATCCCTACAGTCCCATAGAGTTACATCTATGTAGAACATAAAACTGAGTGACCCTGCTTTTCCAGTTTCAGGTCATTACGTGTAATAAAATCTCCGACTGCAGCAATGTCTGTAATTGCATAAAAATTTATTAATCTTCTTAATAGTGTAAAATAATTACTAACAAGACGTCTCTGCCTAATATATAGTGTAATTACTCTTACACCGCCCAGACACGTTCTATAGAAGAGTTTGTAGGCTCGGAGGCCATATACAATGATGAGCGTTATTAAAACTTGCTTATAAAGAATTTTCTTGGCTATTTTTGTTCTTATTTAAAGGGATCTACATGCTTTATTAATTTTGGCTCACAAAACAGAAAACATATGGTGCTCTAACGTTGTCATATGCTGCCTATTACGATTTAGTCCTACTTACGTAGACGTAGCTGTTTGTAATAAGCTGAAATAAATAGAAACACAGTCTATTCGAAAGGGACCTAAAAAGTGGTAACACGGTCATTGTTGGGGTGAATAACTCTACTAGGGGTATGTGTCCAAATCAAGAGAAATCACAACAATTATGCAGTGAAGATAACCTAGGGCAACCTGCTTAGTTCTGTTACACAGTCACTTAGCCCCACCCCTGCTGAGCTTAACCGCTCCTCCAGAGATGAACCTCGTGGGTTGGACTCCCATGTTCAAGCATGAGCAAGTATGTGACTCCATAGGCATTACTACTAAAAGGAAAAGCTTGATGGCTTGAAGGTGCTGGGGTAAGATTGCCACAGTAGGACTCAATTCTCAGCTCTTTAAGAGATGTCACCGATGTTATGCCACCAATAAAGAGTTCCCTCCTTTTTTACTTCACTTTTTTCCAAAATTCACTTTGCTTCTGGATTTGTTCAGAAAAGACGAAGTAAGTAGTAACACAATATTCAAGTCTCACTGTAGACGTAGGCCCTCACCTTTCCTTCAGCACTGCTTCAAGCTTCTTGGTTTTATAAGGAGATGGGTTGTGACAGTTAAGCCCACCCACACAATTTTTAGCCAGCTCCCAATATGGATCTGGTCGTACCTGCGGCGGAGAAGATGGAGCACAAAAATCCTGGATATGGAGTTGACCAAAGTTGTATTGAGTACAACACTTGGTAGTTGGTGAGCAAAGAGGAAGATGGCAGAGGAGCTTTTGGGGAGTCAACCGAGGGATTCTCTGCGAAGGACAATTGAAAAAGGTGTACTCGCCTGTAGGGTTTGTAGTAATATGCTGGAGTATTTTTTCATGTACTTCTTACCTTATTCCTCTCACTTTGTCAAGTACCTTATGTGGAATGGGGTCCCAAAAATCCCTGTGATGAAACACTGGTGCGTTTGCATTTTCCGAGCTGTCCTGGCAGCCCCAAAGAAGTCAATGAAGTGTCAACAATGCAAGTGTACTGACGCTTCATTCACAGGGGGCTTCAGGAGGACATTCTGGTCCCCATCTGCCTGATCACTGGGGGCTCCAGCGATTGGCCCCACATTGATCACTTACCCATATTCTGGCCAAAATGGCACATGCATTTTCTAAGTAAAACGTTTGAAGGATAACTGGTTGTCTGTGACTGTGTCCTCAGCTTCTGCACATTACACATTCAGGTCAGAACAGAAGAAGTCATTAAATTCCAGGGCTGGCTCCAGGTTTTTATGGGCCCTTGGGCAACAGAGCCTCAGTGGGCCCCCTTGTGGAGGAGGCGGAAGTCGGGACACTGCGCGCTGCTGCGGGCGGATGAAGCGAGTGACGTCATGCAGGAGTGCAGCGTCGCCTATGCCATACCTCACAACTTTTGAAGAGTAGAAAGAGGGACAAAATGTGCAGCGCGCACCGCGTGCCGTAGCAAATTTAGCTCCACCCGCTTTTATGTTGACCCCGCCCATTCTCATAAATTTTTCATGTGCCCCCACACAGTATAATCCTCCTACAGTCACCCATAAATTATGTCCCCCCTCCATCTCTCCCCGTTTCATATACACCCTTCCTCTGCCCCCAGTTTCATGCCCCCCTCCATCTCTGTCCCCAGTTTCATGCTGTTCTCCCCCCTTCATCTGCCCCAGTCTCATGCCGTTCTCCCCCCCTTCATCTGCCCCAGTGTCATGCCGTTTGCCCCCCCCCTCATCTTCCCCATTGTCATGCCGTTCTCACCTCCCCCCCCACTTCATTTGCTCCCAGTTTCATGGGCCCCCTTCATTATGTTCCACCTTAATGTTTAACACAAAACAAACACACTCACCTTCCAACGCTCCCCCGACGCTCTCTCCGCTCTCATTCCACTCACATAGTTGTAGACCCGATGTGATGTCATCACATTGCGCCTACAAATGCAGAAGCCGGACCGCAGCGTTAAAGCAGGAGCTGAGCTGTGACAGTTCCTGCTTTAATCGCCTATGTATTCAGCTCATCGGCGTCCGACAGACGCCGATGAGCTGAAATCAGGGACAGGCAAGTGCTGGGGCGGGCAAGTGCTGGGGGGCCCCCAGAAGCTCTGGGGGCCCCGGCACTTGCCCAACTATGCCGTGCGCTGACGCCGGCCCTGTTAAATTCAGTATATTTCATGATCTCTTAGTTCCTATTCACATTAACCCTTTAAGGACACGGGGTAGTTTAGACGTTTGGTGGCTTTTTGAATATTTTCCTTCTCCGCCTTCCAATATTCATAACTTTTTTTTATTTTTCTATCAACATAGCTATGTGAGGGTTTATTCTTTGCGTAACAAGTCCTTTTATTTGGCACCATTTTGGAGAAAATATAATGTTTTGATTAACTTTTATTAATGTTTTTGAAGGGTCCATGTGAAAAAATTTACAATTCTGTTGTTGTTTTTTTGCATTTTGTTCTCCAAGCATTCACTCTACATTAAAAAATGACATGGCAGCTTTGTCTGACGGGTTATTACTTTTACGACGATACCATGTTTATATTGGTTTTATTATTTCTACTGCTTTTACTAAATAATTGTCCGGGGTTACCATATGTGTCATAGAGATGGGATAGGAAGCCAGAAGGGTTAGGGAGTGTGATCTGGACTAACCCCAGCAGGTAATGGGTCCTATTTACTTACCGCTCACTAGCGCCTCCTCTTCAACTACCGCCCTCCATAGGGCCCCACACATCCCATATCTCGTCGCTGAAGCTGAACAGCATCATGAAGTCACTGAGAGCGACATGATATGGGATACACTGGAGAGCAGAAGTGGCCGTGAGAAGGAGCAGTGATCAGTAAGTAAGGTCGTGGGTCCACGGCAAGAGTATTTGTTGGACGAATACTGCGAGAATCGTCTCTCAAGGTTCGGCTGGTGGCTCCTTTTGGACTGAATACATTCATTCGAACTGAAAAACTGCTATTATTATACTCGGGGGTCTCTTCAGACCCCCCCCCCCCCCCCCCCCGAATATAAGGATCAGAGACCCAAGGAAGGTGAGTGAACGCCGGCATAACCCACAGCTCTGATGTCATTGAAGAGGGACGAAGAGAGCAGGGAGTTGCATGGGAGTCCAGAAGAGGGGAGTAACACTGGTTTTGATGTGTATCACCTCCCCTTGGTCTCTGATCATTATACTCTGGGGTCTGAAAACCCCCCAGAATATAATAATAGTTCATGGGTGGTGTACCCAAACCCAAACTTTTTGAAATATTTACAACAAACACCCCAGGGGCCATTATGGGACATTATACTGAGCCCCAGGGGCCGCTATGGCATATTATACTGTCTGGAGGCCACTTTGGGGTATTATAGTGTGGGCATTATTCCATGGGGGAGGCCAGAAAAGGGGGCACTATGATGTGTGGGAATGGGTGGACCCAAAGTCAAATGTTTGCTCCGGAGCCCAGTCTTCTCCCTGGGTATATAGGACAACCTACAGGCATACAATTTATAAGTAGAGATGAGCGAGTAGTACTCGATCGAGTAGGTATTCTATTGAATACTACGGTATTCGAAATACTCGTACTCGATCGAGTACCACTCGCTGTTCGAATGTAAAAGTTCAATGCAGAACCAGCATTGATTGGCCGAATGCTATACAGTCGGCCAATCAACGCTGGTTCTTCTCCTACCTTTAGAAGTCTTCTCCGTGCAGCTTCCCCGCGGCGTCTTCCGGCTCTTCATTCACTCTGCCAGGCATCGGGCCTGGGCAGAGCCGACAGCGCATGTCTGCTTGTAGTGCGGGCATGTGCAGTCGGCTCTGTCCAGGCCACTAGGGGCCAGGAAAGACCCTGAGTGCCCCATGTAAATGAGGTGGCGATGTACATACTCAACTGCCGCTCTATTCACTTCTATGGGACTGCAAGAGACAGCTGTCACCGTTGTCTATAGAAGAGACTATATCCTCACTGTGCACTCAGGGACCCTTGCTGGCCCCCATTCTCTTCATCACTGGGGGTCCTAATGGTTGGACCTCTAGACATTAGAAAAGATCCACAGGATAGGGGATAAGTATATATGATGGGAAACACCTTTAAGACTGTGAACATGCTCTTCTTAGCGGCAAATATTGTTCATATGGAAGCAATTGCAAACAGTATCTAAACCTACACATATCTAAACCTATAAATAGACATTCTCAACATTGTAATGAACTTTAGGTCTTGATTATATTAATAAATTACTAGAAAGATCTATGTAAGACTTGTCAACAGAGGCCAAATTCTAATTCCAGATTGTGCAAAGACACCTGTTCTATGACATCACACAAAGCAGGGTGATGACATTTCTGTCTCCTGTGTAAACATCTAACACATATGGTCACCAGAGGTTTTTAATGTATCCAAGCTGGTCGGACAGGACATCATTTAAGCTTCTTGCCAATATGTAAAGGGAAGTTCTATCTTCGGAACTTGTTTTTATTCATTGTTTCCATACACCTGGCATGAAAAATGCAAGACACTATAAAGAAATGTATAGTTTTGTCTATAGCACCTATGTAGACCTATGCAATGTCCGGCCGTGGCTTCAAACTTCTAGGGGCATAGCCGACTGCGCATGCCCGTCGGCCACAAGAAAATGGCCGCTTACACAGTATTGTAAGCGGCCATTCTCTTGTGGCTGGCAGGCACGCGCAGTCGGCTGCCCGAGGCCTAGAAGTTTGAAGCCACCGCCGGAAGAAGACGCGAAGAAGACCTGTTGCTGAAGGAGATGAAAGCGGCGCTAGAGAGTTCTCTCGCAGCATTGGGAATGCCCCCAGTGGTGTTTGATCACTGAGGACCGCCCCCAGTGCTGCAAGAGAATTAATTTGCATACCGATGAAAATCAGATTATTTACCGAATGGCGGCGCGGAGAAGGACATCTGAAGGTAGGAGAAGAATAGCCTTTCTTAAGGCTATTCGTACGTGGTAGGCAGAAAAAATTCAGTTTTAATGATAGGATCCCTTTAAATAATTTAGATCCAACACCCAGCCCATGCACCCTTCAGATGTTCTGAGTGTAGTATACGGAGCTGACAGTGGATGACTCTGTACACTATGTACTATGACAGACTCCCTATTTGCAAAGTGACTTTATCTTTCATGTCAGATACATTTCAAAAAGTAGTTGTGAAGACGAACCTTCCCTTTAAGACATTAGAACAGCCATGTCGGTTATCTGTGCATCTGGACAAGATTCACAATTTTCCAGCAATAGGATTAGTCTAAGTTGTTTGTACAAGCAGCCCTGCAGATTTTCATTAAGTTGTTTATAGAGGGTTTGCTTGTCCTCCATCTGTTATGTGTGTACATCGTGTACCCAAGAACTGCAGCTAATTACTAAAGAAAGTTCAAGTGCCGTGTCTTTATGGCTGGAGGAAATTGTTAGTTAGTAAAGCAGTTGGACGCTTTATTCATCCTCTCAACAAGATACTTCCCGGCTTGTCCAAACTGATGATCTTTTATGAACCACATTTCCTAAACGAAAATCCATAGTGAGCAAACAGTAGTCAAAACTCATGTTCATATAAAACTAACAAACACGGCGCTGTACGGATAAACTAGATTTTTTTTGTTACGTTTTACTCATGCATTATATTGTCTGAAGGTTCCCATAACCACATCTAGCTGCCCAACAGGATTTTTTTTCATTATTTTGTTTTTTGGATTTGCCCACCGTAATGTAGCCGGCTGTGTTAAAGGGGCCCTTTCACCAAATACAAAATACCAAGTACCATATATCATTTGATTCTCACGGTTCTTCCGATCAATTGGGTGTTTTTAGTTTTAAATTCCATCCACCCATCCAGAGATATGGCCCCTGGAAGACTGGGTGAAAACTATCCAAGTGGGCGGTGACTTTTTGTTTTTCTTATTCCCGCCCACTTGATGAATAAGAGCTCATTTACATATAATCTTCAGGGGTCATATCTTTGCAACTGGTTGGATAGGTTTTAAAAATAAAACCGGCAAACGCTATTAACATCCCGGGCACTGCCATTTTGGGGTGGATCACCATTCCCCAGAATAAAATTTGGTGTCTCCATAATCTCCCATCTGACTCATAGAATACAGGTGACATGTCATTTTGGCTAACACAGTCAGGGCTATAAACAAAGCCCATAAATAAAGTACTCTCCCTCTGTTATCTTTTTTGGGCCCCCTCGCAACGTTCAGCATTCTGTGTCTTCCTCCTCGTGGCGTCCCATCTTCTTCTGTGACAATATGCGCTTGGGCTCACCATTGAGGCCTGTGATTGGGCCTCAGCGGTGACATGGGCATGCCAAGCGTCATGATGTAAATTATACTTTCTTTACCCTTGCACTATGGTTTGAGTTCGCTTCAGTTTCCAGGGACTGGGTTTGTCCTTGCTCAAACAGTGGTCGAGGCTAAGGGGTGGAGGCCGGAAGTCTCCTGCATCAGTTGTTTTAACAGTGGTGCAGTCTAGACTCTATATGCGGAGTGTCCATTGCAGCCCCTCAGGGAAAGTCAAGCCTGTAGCCTTGAGAAATAGTATGAGAGGCAGAGACTATCTATTATTGAAGTGGAGACTCCATTTACCATCTCAAATTCTGGGCATCCCACATTCCAAGTTTGGGAAGTTCATCTTGGTTCACCCATACTACTGCCTCCTGAGTCGCTCCCGTACTTACCATTAGGGCTCTTCCAAACACCACCACACGGCTCAGCCAAAGAGAGGACCCCTCAGTGGAAAATGACCACCACCATCAAGGACATTAAAGGCCCCCTTCATTTCTATTCCCGCCTAGGAGCTGGGCTGGAGGAGTTCGGTTGAGTTCCTGGCCTACCGTTGACAATTTCCATCCTCTGGTTGCCTCCATTGTGGTATGAGTAGAGTCTCAGGCTATATTCACATGAACACTCTGATTCGTGACTGTGAAAAACACTTTGGCACTTTGTGTAGCACCTTTTTTTCACATACCCATTGAACCTTGTTTCCATTCTGTCTAAAAGTACAGTATTCTCTACTTTTTCATGGATCGCAGACAGTATTCAACCTTTTAGTCCATGTGAATAGTCTAAGAGATTGTGTTCCCCCCAATCCTTGAACATACAAAGTTATGGACTTAGCCACAGGGAATCCCCATGAATTAGAGATCCCAAACTAGGAATGGCAGGGCCCCATAGCGAACTTTTGACATGGGGCTCCCCCACCCCAACTGACGCCAAAGACCCCGACCGACCGATTAACCCCCCACACACATTCCTAAACTCACTATTATGCCCTATATTGGACTCTATACACAGTATTATGCCCCATAGTGGCCCCTGCACACAGTATTATTTCCCCTAGTGGCCCTTGTACACATTATTATGCCCCATAGTGGACCCGCATGAACAATTATTATACTGTAGGGCAGGGGTGCCCAATACGTAGATCGCGAAGGACGTATGGGTCGATCACGGGATCGGTGTCTGCTTGTTGACAGTGCAGGCTGAGAATCATCTCTGGACACTGGCAGGCCAGAGCCTTGCACTCGGTAGTGGGTAGTCAGGGCTGCGGCGGCCCCGCCTGCAAGTGTCCAGAGATGATTCTCAGCCTGCGTTGTGAACAAGCAGATAACGGAGAGCTGTCTCCTGCTCTCACGCTACGCCCCGCCCTGCCCACAGGCCCCGCCCTGGGCCCGCCACTGGCCCCACCCCACCCCCGCCCACAAGAAGTGGGTAGTAGATCTTATCCCTTGGTCAGTTTAGAAAATAGCTCACATGCTGAAAAAGTGTAAGCACCCCTGCTCTAGAGTCTTTTCATACCCTAGAGTATAATAATTGGAGACTCAGGGCAAGGTACAAACATAAAAAAACACAGTTACTTACCTCTCCCTGGCTCCAGTGGAGTCCCTGCTGATGTCGGCCATGACCCGTGCCTGCGTCACGACACATAAGGATGCAGGCCCTGGTCATGTGACATCAGGGACGTCACACAAGTAGGCCTTAAGCCTTCCTGGAGCCAGGAGAGGTAAGTAACACTGTTTTTTATGTTCCCTCACCTCCCCTGGGCCTCCGATTCTTATACTTTTCAGACCCCCAAGTATAATAATAGTGTTTGTGGGACCTGCGGAGTCACTTACTGATTCCAGCTCCTGCTCACAGCCTCCGCAGAAGGAGAAGTGTAGGCAGCCATGGGCAGGAACCAGGATCGGTAAGTAAATAGGGCCCGTTACCTGCTGGTAACAGCCTAGTAAAAAAAAACGAAGTGGTAGCGGCTGTCACCAGGCCTCCTAATGTCCTGGGCCCTGTGGCAGCTGCTACCACTGTTACCCTGATAGTTACACCCTTGGTCTAGGCCTTTAAAGGGGTGTTCCAGGCTTAGGATAGGCCATCAATTAATGACTGGCAGGGGTCAGACACCCAGCCCCCATTCAGGTGATGGCTGCAGCCGCTTTACTATTTTCCGAGCATAGAACAGCACTTGTATCCTGTCTGTCCTTGGTATCTCAGCTCAGCGCAGTCACTTCAATGGGATTAAACTACGATCAGGCCATGAACATGACATCACATGAAGAGTTCTCAAGAAGCGCCATTGCTGCTTAAAACATCTGACCCTCAGGGGTCCCAGGTGTCGGACCCCATTGATCTTCAATTGATGACCTAAGGATAGGTCACCAATTACCAAAGCCTGGAAATCCCCTTAAGAGATCAGAAGTCAGCGCATGTTTACGATTAAGGAGCTAAGCGTCTCGATGCAGAAGGAGAGATGAGCTGTGGTGTTGTTACAGTATGGTCGTCACAGTGTGGTCTCTGTAACCTCTGGCTAGACGATGACAGTCCTGATCATGGCCCACTGTCTATTAACTCTCAATTTCCTACTAGGGTTTTTTTAAAATGGTCTTTCCTCAACCAGACATCCCCTTTAAGATCAGCCGTTTTGTCCGAGCACAAATTCAGCCATCATTCCCTGTCAACAGCCATGCCTGGGGCTTTATATAATCCTGATTGATAACAGCAATAGCAACACAGGGTTTTAGTTTATACAGACACATGTCCACAAGGTTATTTTCTCTAAAGCCGTCACACTCATGAATTATTTGTATTGCTCAACTAAACACTGCATGAAAGTTTGTACTGAAGCCGTACTCATGTTGTAAAAGAAAGCAGATGCAAATAAACTTAAAATACCAGAAGATGAAACATTGCACATTTGCAGAGAATATGATGTAAGCCTCGCTGAACGCAACGCTATGGAATCTTGTCTTAATAAAATAGGCATTTGCATGGGCCAGAGCCGCTTACCGGTACACTGCTGAAAATGGTTAGGAAATAGGTGGACCAGATCTGGCAGCAAATCCACTGGTATATAGTATGTATGCGGGGTTCTAGGTCCGGGACTCTTCAGCGGTTTGACTTAAACCTTCTGGGCCCCAATGCAAAAAATGTGGGCCCCTACCTACCTTGTACTATTTAGAATAGAAGTATATTATAAGTGGTTCCAGGGTGCAGTAGTGGCTGCTCTCTTGCGCCCCCTATAGCTACACTCCTCTTCCTGCTATTCCCGTCACGCACATTATAACAGGTAAAAGTATATTATAACATATGAGTTTCACAGGCTGTCACTATGGATCCAAAACACTGGAAGGGGAGGACACAAGTGACTGGCAATGGTGACCGGGAAAATTTCAAAATTACGGACATTTTTAAAACTGTTTATGATGTTCTGACGGGAACTTTTTTGTATGTTTGATGTATTGATAACTTTAAGTGGACCAAACCAATGTGGCTGAAGATAGGTAGATGGACCACCTTCGACTTCGATCATTCTAATGTGGAGGAAGGACTAAGTGGGTTCCCTTTCTCACCTACTAAGGAGTGGTAGATCAGATAAGATAAGATTATCCTTTAATAGACCAACCATGGTTGGAGCAGATCCTGCCTGCTTAAATAGGGCATATGGCGTTGGGGAGATGTCTTAATGGGACAACCCATTGAAGTCCTAATTCAATGAGAATTCTAGTACCTGTGATATATAAAGTCATAGGTTAGGTTTTACTTAGAATAAGGAAATTTATATAACATTTCCATCATACATTTCTGTTACTGGAATCATTCATATGGCAAAGTCCCAAGTTCGAGTCCAGCCAAGGACAACTTCTACATGAAGTTTGTATGTTCTTCCCTTGTTTGTGTGGGTTTCCTCCAGTACTCCGGTTTCCTCCCACACTCTAAAGACATAGTGATTAGGGTTGAGCCGATCTTGACATTTCAGGATCGATTTTAAAATCCAATTTCCGATCATTTTTCATTCGAACCCAATCTCGATCCCAATTCCGATACCAATGCAAGTCAATGGGATTTTTTTTATTAATCGGAGATTGGATTTTAAAAGCAATCCTATTCACTATACAGCATGGAATCTAACAATTGAACGCTTTAATTGTTAGAATCCAGGCTGTGTAGTGAATCACTAAGTAGCCAGAGGATTTTTTTAAAATCCTCTGGCTACTTAGTCCCCGCTGGTGTCCACTTACCTGCAGAGATGGCTGCTCCGGTGCCCAGTGTTCTTCTTCGCCTCGCTGCTGCTTCATGCTGCTCTCCTCGCCTCTCTGCCCCCTGCCTCCCAGATTAGGAGAGTGTGGGCGGGTTAGGAGAGTGTGGGCGGGTACTGGGAGGGGAGACGTCACGTCTCCCTGCCCTGTACCCGCCTACACTCTCCCAAGCTACAAGCCCTGCCTTCATAGCTCTTTAAACACTAACCTGGGAGGCGCTGGCAGCGAGGCGAGAAGAGCAGCGTGGAGCGGCAGCAAAGAAGAAGAAGGAGAACTCTGGGCACCGGAGCAGCCATCTCTGGAGGTAAGATGTTAGTTTAGTCTCCCATTAGAATGAATGGAGGTACCTGGCGCGCAGGGGGTTAAGGATGTGTGCCGGCTGCTTCCATTCATTCCTATGGAACCGCAGCAGATCCTTCACACTGAGTATACACTCCACTCAGAATGAGCGGAGCATATACTCAGTGTGAAGGCTAAGCAAAGCATTGTGGGAAATAGTACCGATCTAGATCCCACCTAAAAAGATCGTTTTCGGAATTCCGATCGCGATTGTGAAATTTTCTCGATCGCCGATCGGAATCCGATCTTTTCCGAACATGATCGCTCAACCCTAATAGTGATATGTAATGTAGATTGTAAGACCTATGTGGGATAGTGAGTGGTGTCTACAACACGGAGGAATATGTTGGCGCTATACAAGTGTGTGAGGAGTGATGCATAATAGGGTTATACAACAGCCGATATTCTGCCTGTGGCATGCATTCTCTGTAGTTTCCATGGTCTATTATTGGATAACTCCTTCTAGATACTGATTATAGAGTCACCTAACATCACAGGCCAGTATATTATTTGGCATGAAGTCTACATACCATATGGTACCCACTGAAAAGTAGTTGTAACTAGACTCTGCTATGTGTGTTTTACGTCCTATACTTCAGTTCTATTATAAACAAAGTCAGGATTGAGTTAGTACAGGATGACATAAATCCAATGGGGTTCGGCTGAAGTCCCCATTTGTTTCTCATTAAAAGTAAAGCACTATCCACCCCATGCTGCTATGTCAGTATATTATGTATTATTAAGTTAGTGATGTCTACTACGTCTTGACATTATTTCCTCAAGCTCGTTACTTCTATCAAGTCGTTGTAAGAAACATACTCAACATCTGGCTGGAAGTGATAGGCAATACATTTCTTGTCCAGGATTCTTCTTTTAAGGGCATGTCCAATTTAAAGGGGTGTCCCAGGCAAAACTGGAAAACTCAGGGTGGCAAAGTGCGGTAAAACTTTAAAGAAGAAGAGATGCACACCTGCTCCTCATCCTCTGTTTTGGGAATGGTTGCCTTGTAGAGATGAGTGAACACTGTTCGGATCAGCCGATCCGAACAGCACGCTCCCATAGAAATGAATGGAAGAACCTGTGACGCCGGCTGTCCGCCGGCAAAGACAGCGTCACAGGTGCTTCCATTCATTTCTATGGGAGCGTGCTGTTCGGATCGCCTGATCCGAACAGTGTTTGCTCATCTCTAGTGCCTTGTTTCACCTTGTGCAGGCACTGGCTGGGCTGAAAGAGGTTCAGGTGACCACGATGGTCAATTAGCCCAATTGGTCACAGGTTGGTTACCAGTGACATATTGAGGTGATGTCACTAGTACCCAACTTGTAACCACTTTAATAGGCAATTAGAGATGAGCGAACACTATTTCAATAGCACGCTCCCATTGAAATGAATAGACGTAGCCGGCACGCGGGGGGTTCTGGATGTTGGACTCTGACTGATCTGATATTGATGACTTATGCTAAGGATATGCAAATCATCCTCCAAGTGCACTGGGGGCAGGTCCTGATTTACTAAATTTGCCTACAGACAGAAGCAGTGGCGTAACTAGGAATGGCGGGGCCCCGTGGCGAACTTTTGACATGGGGCCCCCCCGACACCGAAGATCTCAACCGAGTCCCTCTTACGCATTCCTGCGCGCTCTATTATGTTCCATAGTGGCCCCTGCACACAGTATTATACCCAATAGTGGCCCCTGCACACAGTATTATACCCAATAGTGGCCCCCTGCACACAGTATTATGTCCCTTAGTGGCCCCTACAGGACTAAATACTGTCACCGCTGACCGCTATACCAGGACAAATTGTGGATATAAAATCTGGTCATGTGCATACAATTTAGTAACTCCATGTGCCTCATATTAATAGCAGTTAACCCCATCATCTCCCTCACATTAAGCCTTGTGTGCCTCACCATAAGAGTTACTGATATGTGAGAGACATGGAGGTAATAATAAAGTATCTTCATTACTATTACCCCCATATGTCTCACATATCAGTAACTCTTATGGTGAGGCACACAGGGGTTAATGTCAGGGAGATGATGGGGTTAACTGCTATTACTATGAGGCACATGGAGTTACTAAAACACAAGTAATCCCCCCAAATGCCTGATAGTAATAAGTAACCCCAGTACGTACCTGTGTAGCTTCAGTTTCATTTTCCTTCTTCCTCCAGTGCAGGACGGACGGCAGGAGCTCGGCAGGGATAAGCCCCGCCTCCTCCTCTCATTGGTGGGCAGAGGACAGCAGAGAAAGGGAGGGGGGAGAGAGGGGGAGCGTCCTGAAGCGCTGACAGGAGCCAGAGCTGAAGCTCCTGTGTCTCAGCCGTTGCTGCAGCTTCGGGGCCCCCTGTTGGTGGAAAGTATTCCACCAACAGGGGGCCCCGATCATTATACTCGGGGGTCCGAAAAGACCTCCGAGCATAATGATAGCAGCTGTCACCGGGCCCCTAATGTCCCGGGCCCTGTGGCAGCTGCTACCGCTGCTATGGTGGTAGTTACGCCACTGGACAGAAGCAAATGTTCCACCTCCGCTCTGAAATCGATGCCCAATATCTCCCCTTTTGTTTGACATTTTCAGCATCTGCCTGCATCACAGTTGTCTGTAGGAAAATCTAGTAAATCAGACCCCGCCCCTGGTGCACTTGCAGGCTGATTTGCATATCTATAACAAGATGGTTTTGGCGCTATATTGTATCTATTACACAGTCACCCATGTACAGTACTTCTATGGACACTATGTAATATTGAATTTCGGGATCTGGTGATCACAGTGATTGACATTTGACAGACCCACCAATCAGCTGTTTGTAGGTATCGTGACCTCTTTCCATGTACCTGGATACTGTATACTTAGTGATGATAATGCAGGACATTACAGCGACATCCTATTCAAGTGTACAGGTTAAAGCTGCAATACCCTCCACCACCACTAGAAAACAGATGGCTTGCAAGTAGACTACGACTCTCAGCACCGTGCCTTTAACCAGTTTACTGATGAGGTTGAAGATCTAAACAACAAGCCATTAGACTTCTGATCATGGATAAGCCTTTAGGCTAAGGCCCCACGTAGAGGGTTGCAGCAAAAAGTGCTGCAGGAAATCCGCTGTGGTAAAGCATTGCAGTTTTTCCCGCATTGCTTTTCACAGAACGTTCGCAGAGGCTTCATCTGTGGACTTTCTATTTCCGTTATACCTATAGGGAAACCGCCGGCACTTCTGTAGATGTAATTGACATGCTGCGATTTCCAAAAACGCAACGGTTTTGGAAATCGCAGCGTTTCTGCTACACATATTTTTCCACATGGGATTTGCTAGTTTGCAGGGACTGTAAGGCCGGGGCCTCACAGGCCAGAAATGCTGTGAAAAAATCGTGGCGAATTACAATAGCTGCAAAGTGGATGGGATTCATGTGAATCCCATGCCCACTTTGCGGTAAAATGTGCAGACATGCTGCGATTTCCAAAACCGGCGTGGTTTTGGAAATCATAGCATTTCAATTATATCTACGGAAATGCTGGTAGCTTCCCTATAGATACGAAGGTAACAAAGTCCGTGGATGAAAACTCTGCAAACTTTCTGTTTAAAGTACTGTGGGAAGAACCGTCATGCGTTTTTTCCTGCAGCGCTTTAGAGCTGCAGATCGTCCTGTGGGGCCTTACCCTAAAACACAGCAGGTTTTGCCACATGGGGCCCTGGCCTTAATCACAATATACTAAGCTTATAATATAGTATATGCCCCATCCAAGGATATGTGCA
Source organism: Leptodactylus fuscus (assembly GCF_031893055.1). Lineage (NCBI taxonomy): Eukaryota > Metazoa > Chordata > Amphibia > Anura > Leptodactylidae > Leptodactylus > Leptodactylus fuscus. Next base: position 251,504,370 of record NC_134266.1, on the reverse strand, counting down.
ATATACACTGTTCAAAAAACTGAAGGGAACACTCAAATAACACATCTGAATGAATGAAATCTTCTCATTGAATACTTTGTTCTGTACAAAGATGAATGTGATGACAACAAAATCACACAAAAATCATCAATGGAAATCAAATTTATTAACCAATGGAGGCCTGGATTTGGAGTCACCCCCAAAATTAAAGTGGAAAAACACACTACAGGCTGATCCAACTTTGATGTAATGTCCTTAAAACATGTCAAAATGAAGCTCAGTAGTGTGTGTGGCCTCCACATGCCTATATGACCTCCCTACAGTGCCTGGGCATGCTCCTGATGAAGTTTATTTTTTTGACAAGTACTTTATAGGCTATCCAGAATATTAGGTGAATTTTGGTCATGTGATATACAGTCCATGGTCATGTGTTATACGGTCCATGGTCATGTGATGGACACACAGGTGCACAGCTTGTTACAGTTACAGCACATTAATCAGACATCTGCCTGGTAACGAGCTGTGCACCTATGTGTCCATCATATGACTATGGACTGTGCTTCACATGACCATGGCCTGATTGAAATCCACTGGAAGTAAGCAGAATGAATGACAGCAAGCAGAGATCTAGAAAACAGAAAGCATAACCCTAACCCTCTAACCCTAACCCCCTAACCCTAACCCTTTAACCCTAACCCCAAACCCCAACCCCCTAACCCTCTAACCCTAACCTCTAACCCTAACCCCCTAACCCTAATCCAACCCTACCCTAACCTAACCCTCTAACCCTAACCCAACCCTACCCTAACCCAACCCCCAGCGCTGCACCTCCCATGAGGCGACCTGAAGCGAGCGCTTCAGGCGCTGCTATGCCAGGGCCTCAGGGAGGGCGGCATTTTTGGTTACCTAAGCCAGTCCAGGACAACCTATCCCCCTAACCCTCTAAACCTAACTCCTAACCCAACCCTAACCCAAACGCCTAACTCTAACCCTAAACCTAACCCTCTAACCCTAACCCCTTAACCCTAACCTCCTAACCCTCTAACCCAAACCCTAACCAATAACCCTAACCCCCTAACCCTAACACTCTAACGCTAACCCCCTAACCCAAACCCTAACCCCCTAACCCTCTGACCCCAACTCTCTAATCCTAACCCCTAACCCTAACTATAACCCTCTAACCCTAACCCTCTAACCTCTAACCCAAACCCTAACCCCCTAACCCTCTGACCCTAACCCTCTAACCCTAACCTCTAACACTAACCCTACCCCTAACCTCTAACCCTAACCCCAACCCCAACCCCTAATTGCAGAAAAAAAATCTGCTATGTAAATGCTGTGATTTCAAAAAGTGTTGCGTTTTGGTAAATCGCAGGATGTCAATTACACCTATGGAAATGTTGGCGTTTTCTGTATAGGTGTAATAGGGACAGAAAGCCCGCAGAGGGACTTTCTTTGAAAAGTGCTGCAGAAAAAAATGTTACACATTTCTACAGCGCTTTTCTGCAGCGGTTTACTACTTGGGTCCTTAGCCTAAATATGATTTTGTACACAGTGTATGTAATAAGTCATATTATACAGCAAATAATTCACAAATCTGAACATGTACATAACTTGCCCGCTGTCTGCTCGTAACTGCTTATACTGTATAAACAATATCTAGATATTTCCACCGCGCCGTCAGTGCTGTCACTACAGCTATACATTTAATTCACTCCTGAAGAGATGATCTCAAAGTACCCATAGTATACTATAATAGGGGCCTGTCAGAATGAGACATGACTTCACACCTAATTTAGAAAATGACTATCTACAGGTCAGCAGTAATGCAAACTACCACTTCCCTAATGTAAACAGAGGCAGCGCTATACAGTGATAGCTCCGAGACTAGACACATGCGGGGAGTGCGAATAGCTGATGGATAAGGTTTCACGTGTTCGGGCACCTTTGATCATCAGTACACAGATGACAAAGATTATACCTATCACCTATGTAATAAATGACTATATACAGTATTATTTATATTATACTGATCCCACCTCACACCTGCACACTAAGCTTGTGCAAAAAATTATAGGAAAAACTCAATGGGGAGAAGTTCCTAGAAAACTGACATAGATGGGTGTAGATGTGGCACCTCTTTGGTGCAAAGCTGCGCAATTTGTAATTTTCCCACCTCCCGCACCATTTTGTTAAATGTGGATAAAGCGGGGTAAGGGTCAAGGTGGGCAGGGATGGGGAAGCCTTAGACAGAAGACTGGCATGAGTTATTCCAAAAATATTCACCAGTTTACTGAATCCTGACTGGCGTAGATTTTATTTTTGGTCCGCAAGGCCCCTTGGGACGATCCGCAGTGCTAAAGACATGGGACGATAACTATAAACTGTTGCAGTCAAGAAGCTCAGTATGTAGTCAGAGCAAATCCCAGATCACACATTGGTCCAGATTTACTATTGTCACCGCCGCACCTCCTATGAGGCGACCTGAAGCGACCGCTTCAGGCGGCAGTATGCCGGGGCCCCGGGGGAGGGCGGCATTTTTGCTGACTTAAGCCAGTCCAGGACTAGCTGTCCTGGACTGGCTTAGCGTCACCATCACCAAGCAGTGGATTGGGGCGGCCCTGTGGACGCAGCGCTGCTCCAGCGGCCGCCCCTCATGCTCAGGCAGAGAGCAGGTCCTCTCCCTGCCTGCTAACGATGCTCGCTCCGCTCGGCCCCGCCCCTCCACTCCGCCCCCTCCTCCGGGGGGTGGGGGGGTGGCTTTCTGATGTCCGCCTCAGGCGGCAGAAACCCTAGGTTCGCCCCTGGTGGTCACGATTAGATGCTGACGTGAAGATGGAGCATCTTTGGCACAGCTTAGAGCCGTTTAGTTCATCTAGCTTGAGCTAAAATATTTCTAACTCACTAGATATGAGGACATGGCTTCTTAGGAAAGGGGTGCAGCTTTAGGGAACCAGCATCCAGTCTCCGCTTTAGGCAATCCAATCTTCGCTTTGCGGGTTTCCGTCTTCTGTCCGAGAAACTGGACAGAAGACGGGTTTGAAAACTGACTGCCGGGTTTCTGTCTCCTGTCCAGTTTCTCGGGCAGAACATGGAAACCCGCAAAGCGAAGACTGGGCGCTGATGTGAACCCGCCCTAAATGTGACAAAAAGTCCAAACATGCACCAAAATTATTTCATAAAATTTGAAATAAGGCAAGAGTTGGTATTAACTTAGGCTCAGTTAACATCTGCATTCGAGTTTCCATTCGGGGAGTCTGCTTGGGGACCCCCCAAACGGAAACCTATATGTATAAAAAAAGTGGTTGCCTAAGGAAATACTGTATGGCGTCTGCTCGATTTCTGCACAAAAAATGCGGAGAGAAAAGTGGTGCTTGCATACTTGATGCAGATAGGAGAAAGGAATGGCCCAAATGCAGATGTGAACGGGGCCTTAGGTACAAAGTAACAATGGTACCGCACACAAGACAATACAGTATAATGGAGGAAGTCCATTTTTCTATTTTTTTCTCCCCTTTTTCTTTTTTCTCTCCCATTACATTTTTTTTTGTATTTTTTATTTATTGTATCTATTTATTCTATTTTTTTCTTTATTACAGCAGAGATTCTTGGTCCTGTCCTGAGGTGGAGGCCGCCTCAGGTTCCGGACCAAAAAACCGGGTAGCCACGACTGAATGCCGTTGCCTGCACTGGTATCCAGCCACGCACTCTACTCCAGCCTAGGCCCCATGAATGAAGAGCTACATTCAAACTAATGGATAGTATTGGGGAGTATATAGTACTGGGGATTTATAGTATTTGATTTTGAACATACTGGGACTATTAAAGGGTTATCTTATCTTATCTATGATATGACAGGATTATCTTATCTTATCTATATCTGTGACATCACTGTGCATTAGGCAACCAAAGTAATCCTATTTTTTCCATATCCTGAATTGGACATCTAGCAACCAATCCGCTCCCTTCTTTCATTCTCCAAGCTGCTTCATAAAGTTAGAAACTGTGCCGTGATTGGTCAGTCGCTTTCCCTGCCGCGCACTGGTAGTTTCTATGTTCCCTATACAGTGTGTCCGGCTCCAGCACATACACTAGCTCTCCCCTCACAGAGCACGGCTTGTGCGCTAGAGAATGGAGGAGGCGGGCACCGGGGCGGGGCCTGTCTCCTCGGAGACGCCACTCAGCTCTCCCGCAGCTCCGGCAGTTCTGGTCACACAGCTCCGGGCGGCCGCGCAGGGAGGCTGCGGCTGTGAGAAGTGTCCGCCTGTGCTGCCCTGCACGGAACACCGCCGGGGAGTCACCGGGGAGGACCAGCGGCCGCAGGTGGGCGCCTCCGTCTGTATGTGCGGGCTACTCAGCGTAATGGCTGTGCTGACTGCTGCAGTGGTGTCTAGCTAGTTATATCTATCTAAGTGCTGTATCTATATACTCTCTATATATACTGTATCTATCTGTATCCTCTATATATACTGTATCTAACTATCTGTATCTATATACTCTATATGTGCTGTATCTAACTATCTGTATCTAGATACTCTATATATCTTTGTACTGTATCTATCTATCTATCTATCTATCTATCTATCTATCTATCCTTAACTATCTGTCTCTATACTGTATATATCTATTTTTCCATTCTATCTATCCATCCATGTACTGTATCTATCTAGCTATATATATGCAGTATCTATATACTGTATTTATCTATATATTGTATCTATATACTGTATTTATCTATATATTGTATCTATATACTGTATTTATCTATATACTGTATTTAACTTTTTATCTACTCAGTCTACCTACCTCTCTGTGCACCATGTCCAAATTTATATGCCCGCCATAGGTTGCACCCCAATAGTCTATTGGCCATATGTGCGTCTATCACTATATCTATATACCTCTACTATAAATACGCACCTACTGGATCGGTTTCATTTAATACCAAAGTATCCCAGCAATTGCTTTCCCAATGTCCCCTGACAGTCTATTGTACTGTGGACATTGAGGTCTGAGGGTCTAGTTTTTCCCTATCACCTGTGCACCATATTTCGGCATTATATATTTAATAACCATGGTGCACATACTCTGGTATTTTGCTGTTTTCTTAGTTGTTCACACCATGCTGTACATTTGCGGCATACGTATTTGTTTCCCACAACTATCTATCTAACTACATGCAAACAAAAATGTTTGTAAAACCGTATATGTTGCCATTTGGCTTTCATGGGATAATGTATAGTGCAGCGTATAGTATTGGGCATACAGTAGGTTTCTTCTATAGTATATTCATATACAGCAAAACAAAAAAATAGTATTGAAACGTTAACCTGTCATTTACTGTAAGTCATGAGGACGGTCTCGGGTCTGTCATGTACGTTTGCTGCTACTTTCTGCTATTTAGACGTCCCGGTGTGACCCTTCTATTAGATATTATGTGATATGATGTCATATTGCTACATTGTATTGTTATTTTCTTCTACCTATTATCACCTTATGTGGTTGCTTTCACACATGCCTTATTGATGCCAGAACTTAAGAGTGTATTATAATAGATTGGCGTCCATAGATTTTTTTTGGTGCTTTTAGACTGAAACGTATAGTATCAGCAGTGTTTGGTTTGTGCTCTCGGGGGTTCACGTTACCCCTGGGTTTCTTATTTGCTGATATCACGAGGTCTGTGGTATCTTTATACTTCTGATATTCAATAGAAGCGATCAATACAGTCATGTAATGCATTATATTGTATTTTATATCATGCAACATGGTGCAAATTGTCAAAAATGCTACACAAAAATGCACAGTTTCCCTTGGCTGTCATACTTTACGTTATACCAATATTTTGCCCCAAAACATGGCTCACCCACTTAATAAATTTGCCACATTTTACAGCCCTTGTAACCCACGCCTTCTTTTTCGAGACACTTCTCAAAACCGTCGAGCAAGGCGCAAAAAGCGTCTGAACCACATAACATTTGCTCACAGCTTGTTCTCCATTCATGTGGCCGCAGGTTGTGCCAAAATTCACAAACATTTTACGTAGTAAATCCCCCCATTGCTTTAGTCTTTGTGGCGTTTTTTGGCTCGGCTGGTATGTTTTTTGCAGAATGTAGCGCACGATAGGTGTGGGTGTTTTTAGGGCAAGTCCAACTGAGCCCCAATTCTACTGAAAACAGCAACCCCCTCTGCTGCAGTTTGGAGTAGTTTTTCTGGTGTTTTTGGTGTTTGCTTTAGAATTCTGCTTATGGTAATAGTACGGGCTTCAGTCTTTGTAATATAACAAGGCTTGTTGCAGGTCAAGTGTTATATACCCTGCATCGTGATCGTGTAATACTAGAAATACCGACAAGAGTGAAACAAAAAAATACTTAGAAAGTCGATGGTAATAGAATTCAGGTAACTATACACATGCACATGTTACTGTCATGGACCGGGGATGACTTCTAGTTCAAGGAGTCTTTGCCTTATTTTCCTACATGATGTACTTAAGTGTCATGTAGAAAATTCTTCTGTGTTAAAGAAGTGTATATAATATAGTGAATATCGGACGTGCCAGGCATTTGTTACATGGGGGCCTAGTCACATGACCAATTTTTTAATGGGCCGTTGTAACAGACCATCAATACATATGTCATGTTCTATTTTTGTTTGTATTGATGTATGAGGGATCCATAAAACGCGTGCCCCTTGTCTATTTTTCGTGGCTGTGCTGGTCTTACACGACCGTAGTGGTTTTTGCGGATCCGCAACACAAATTTCACTCTAAAAACTCATTCCGCAGACGTCCGTGCCCAACCGCAAAGTGCATCCGCAACGTTCTGTGTGTATCAGTGTTATGCGGATCCGCAAAAAACAAAACACACCACAAAACACACATGTTGACATCCGCAATTGCGGATATACACTGTTGTATGTTCAGTGTATATCCGCATAACTGCACATGCCCATAGACTTGTATGGGACAGTCCGTGCCGTAAAAACCCGGCCATTACGGACATGCGGTATACTGATCATAGTTTATTTACCTCCCTTGAAACTGGGTTGACACGAGCAGTTTTTTATTCTTATACTAAATGTTTATACTAAAATGATGTGAATGCAGCGGTGGACACAGAACAAATGGAGCGGTGGTCAGGAAGGCTTCAGTGAGAATATTGCTGTATGCTATATTTTGGCTATTTTTTTATCATTCAGACCTGTAGAACAGCTGACACCTGGTACCCTCACTAATCAGTTTTCTGCCGCTCCGAAGTATAGAACCACCGACGCCTAGTACCCTCACTGATCAGCCTACTGTGCACCAGGACCATGCACAACTCAGTACCCAGTATAACTGCTGGAAGAAGTAACGCTGCATGCTATGTAATGGACTGATTACTGCAGCTCATTCTAAGGCCTTATTCATACAACAGTGCTGTTTTTGATGGAACTAAAGTGCATCACAAATGGCCATTGACATGTGTTTTTGCCAGCGTCCTTTGTGACACTGAACGTCTTCCATTTTGCACCCAACCCTTTGATCTGTTTTTAGCAGAGGTGACTCCGATGTCAGTCCGTTTTACCTCCATTGCTTTATATCTTAAAACAAACAAAGATAGGGCATGTCAGGTTTTTTTGACATTTTTGTCATGTGACAGCAAATTTTTATAACCGGTGTCACACCATTCCAGTAACATGCTTTGGACTTATTCACATGCCGATGTGAAAAATAGGACATGTCTAGTCAAGTCTATGAAAATGGGAGCCACACAGGTGTAAATCGGCCACGAAAAGTGAACTGTTTTTTCATGGCCAATTTCTATCACAGTTTTGTGAATAAAGTCTTAAAAATGTGTAAGGCCGGGGCCCCGCAGTACCTGCAGAGTGGGGAGGATTCTGGTTAATCCTGTCCACACATTGCAGAAATAAATCTGCGACGGAAATGCTGCGATTTACAAAAACGCGAGTCGACTATACCTATGGAAACACTGGCGGTTTACCATGTTTACTTGACCTAACAGTGTCAGGCTGCCTAGGGACTCCCTTTGTCAAGGGAAGGGTAACACCCAGATTTTGCATTAATTTCTAGGAAGAGTTAAGGCTAGTTCACACGTGGGCAAAGGGGCGGATTTTGACAGCGGATTTAGCTTCAAAATCCGCCCCTTTACAATGGTGGTCTATGTAGACCGCCGGGCTTTTTTTTTCCGCTAGCGGCGGGCTGCCGCTAGTGGAGAAAAGAAGCGACCTGCCCTATCTTCAGGCGGAAGCTGCACAGGCTCAGCCACGCGGCTTTCGCCCCCGGCAGCTCCCTTTTATGTCGGCTCATTCATTTGAGCCAACAGCGGAGGGGAATGCCGTGACCGCGATGATCGCGGCAGGCGGGTTTTGACGAGAGAGACGCGGCTCGCTGCGTCTCTCTCGGTGTCAAAACCCGCGCGGGCAGTTCACGTGTGAACTGACCCTAAGTGTAAGTTCAGACGGGGTTTTTTGGACCAGAACCTGAGGCGGAAGCCACCTCAGTTTCCGGTTCAAAAGACAAAACACACAATGAACCGGCATCCAGCCGCACGCTCCACTCCGGATTAGACCCAATAAATGGGCCTAGTCTGGAGGAGGGAGTGTCTTCAGGCCAAATCGCGAGGCGAAACTGCTGGAAGAATGAACATCTCGCTTTCTTTTTACCCTTAGGGTAAGTTCACACTGGGTTTTTTGGTCAGGATTTTGAGGCCATATCCGCCTCAAAATCCTAACCAAAAAGATGGTTCCCATTGAAATCAATGGGAGCCGGATGGCTCCCGGAAAAAAGAACTGACCAGCTCCCATTGATTTCAATGGGAACCATCTTTTTGGTCAGGATTTTGAGAAGAAGCGACATGCTCATTCGTTCAGGCAGATTCACTGCACCGGCATCCAGTCGCAGCTACCCGTATTTTGGTCCGGAACCTGAGGCGGCCTCCGGTTGCCTAAAGAAACCCGTGGACCCCATAGACTGTAATGGGTTCCATGTGGTTTCCGCAGAAAAGTGCTGCTTGCAGGATTCTGCTCTCCGCATATTTCATGTGGACAGGAGAACGGAATGACCCAATTGCAGATGTGAACTGGGCCTAACCGAATGAAACAAGAGTTATAAGAAAAACACAAAGTATTCCCCGAAGCCGACATGTCAGTAGAGGCGACACATCCGGCTTTTAATACCATTACAAATGACTGGTGGTTTAGTAAGTCTATGACCCCGCTTGCCCGCTATCATGGCACATTCCCTGGCATAGACACTGTTTTCTTAAAGTATCCCTTACAGATTAGATGTGATCGGGTTTTTTGGTTAGCCAGAAGGAATGATCAGAGGTTTCCTTTTCATTGTAAGATGAATGGATTTTTAAGACTCCTTAAAAGAAACCAGTCACTTTATCCTTGTACGTCTCTCATGCCAAAAACCTATGGTAAGCTGCCGGAGACGTGAAGGCATTGTTCTGGAGTTGGCATAGACACTGTAAATAGATACAGAATGGTAATTCTTCTTGCAATTAGATATGGTTTAAGACGTTCACCATTGAAAGCACAGAAACTTTGATCTGCGAGCTGCTGTGCATGGCTTCGGCCCTGCAAGGGTTACCTGAAATGCTACTGTTCTCCGAGTCTGGTTGAGACCGAACAAAAGACAGATGTACAATGTAGCGCGGAGCCGGCCTGGAAATTCTGTATGCTCCATCCAAGTGATCAGAGGGATTTATATCAAAGACAGATCTAAGGACTCAGCCTCCAGATATTTTGGCTTTATGATACCACTAGCTGTGATAAGTAACTCATTTAGCTGAAGGTTGGATTAAGCCTACGCCAAGACAGACTTTGTAAAGGGCTGCAATAAAGTTCTGTGAAAATACAACCTTCACTTATACCGTGACTCCATAACCTCATGTACTCTCATTTATTGGAGAAACACGGGTAAGCCCATTGCCAAGTATGTCAGCAGATAGACATCGGTGATGGAAGAGCCCTTAAAGGAGTTGTTGAGTTTAGAAAACTCACTTTAGGAAATTAAAGTTAAAGATTAGAATGGTTGGAGTTAAAGGGGCACGGTGTCATACTTCAACTCTGGACCTTTACAACAGCGGACACATACAGAGCCCAAAGGACCCATCAACCATAGTGGGATTGGTTGCTTGTCCGTTCTTTTAAACCGAATCCACTGGATGAAAAAGTTGGACTTGCAGCGGTTATCGGCGCAACGGAGATCCCAACACTGACGTGGATGTAGTCGTCGACTGGTATAAAAAAAAAAAAACATAGTTACCTCTCTAATCTCCCACTGCTAAATTCTGATGCTTCCGGGGACTCCCATACTTTTATACTTATCGACACACAGGAGATACTTGCTCTGCCAGTCACTGGTTATGACAGTTCATAGCTGTGGTCAGTGAGTGTCTAGTCTCTAAGGCCCACTTCACATCTGCGTTAGAGTCCCCTCAGCATGAGAGAAAAGTGCTGTTCCGCATTTTTTGTGTGGAAACCTCACGGACCCCATTATAGCCTAAGGGGTCGTTGGATTTCCTAAGGTAACTGCTTCTTTTATGCGGACTAGGTTTCCGTTCCCCAAATGGACTCCCCGAATGTAAACCCATGGGCAGATGTGAATTGGGCGTAAGAGAGTCGAGAGAGATCACAAAGTAGAGACCAGCTGGGTACCCAGAAGCAGCAGTACAAGAGCAGCAGGGAGTCCTTTTTTTTGTTATGTACACTATTATGAGGCTTTTTAAACTTTTTTTTGGTCGGACAGCCCTTTTCAACAATTTTAAACATTCGTATGACCTGACATCATTTGCATAAGGTGTTTAGAGCCTGTGGCAACAAAAAAGTTCTCCTTCCACTTAATATAGACATATTCATTGCGTTTACTACATACCACATAATGACGGGCCCCTTGAATCCATAGAGGGTTGACAGAGTCCCTTTAAATGAAAGACACAGATCTAGTCTGTCAGATTTAACGCTAACAGTGCAGTGACGGGGGCACCAAAAAGAGTGGACACAACGTGGAAGGAGTTTCAGTATTACAATATTGATAGCCTATCTTTAAAGGAGTATACCCATCTTCCCTGTTGATAGGATAAGGGATACGTATCGTTTAGGGATCAGTGGGGATCCAACTGCTTTGATCAGGAGAATAGGGAGCAGAGTTGGGAATGGTGGGTGCACCGTTCCATTCATTTCAGTGGGGGCGCCACAGACAACAGAGCATTGTACTTCAGCTTTCTCCAGCACTCCCATTGACATAGACCACTGCTCCACTGGACTAACCTGCCTCATTCTCCTGAGCGGTGGAGGTTTCAGCGATCAGACCCCACCAATCTGATGGGAATATCTCTTTAAGGGCAATAATTACCTGAATGTCCATTCCAATTATTGATCGAGAAGAGTCAGAAATAAAACGCTTAATTGTTGTTGTGTCTTTTATGATCCTAAAAAGCGGTTTATTAGCAATAACAATGTCTAGTCCAACCTATAACCCTACAGTGATGACCCAGATGAAGGCAACAAAAAATTTGGTATGAGGCTGATGACAATTGCCGAACATTACATATTGAATCCGTGATCTCCAACCTGTGTACCCCGTACACCCCCGACATGACTCCGCCATCTCAGCTGTTACTAAGCTACAGCTCCTGGCACAGACATATTATATTAATATTGGGCAAACCCATCAATCATCCATGTATGGGGATGTCCCAACTATACGTTCCCTCTGAATTTCATCCTGCCTGATCCTTTTGGTAAGTTCAGATGGGGATTTTTGGATCGGAACCTGAGGCAGAGACTACCTCAGGTTCCGGTCCAAAAGCCGGGGTAGCCGCGACTGAAAGCCGGTGTACTGCACTGGCATCCAGCCGTGCACTCTTCTCCAAATTAGGCCCAATGAATGGGTTTAGTCGGGAGGAGGGAGTGTCTTCAGGCTGAATCGTGAGGCAAAATTGCCTGAAGAATGAGCACCTCGCTTCTTTTTTCTGGGAGCCGGAAGAAACGGCGAATCCGGCCTCAAAATCCTGTCCAAAAAACTCTGTGTAAGCTTACCCTTTTGTTGTCAGGAAGGTAAGTCACCACCACAGGTGCCAGGCAGCATGACACTTCCTGAACCATATGTAGATGTATATAGGAGGATTAACCCATTTATGCCTAGTGTTCCATTATTGGAACTCAAAAATATATAACCTTCTGCATAAATGGGTTAAGAAGGATAAGCATTTGGGTAAGAGCTATATAAAATATATGGCCAGCCATTGTGATTACTGCATTAAGTCTTCTTCAAACACCCATTTATATATAAATGCATGAAATTCGTGAAGTTTTTGGTATTACTTTTTGCATTTTTCAACATTTTGAACAACAATTTTTTATTTCCTCTTGAGATCTCGATAAAATCAGAAGTTCACTAATGAATGCGGTATGTCGTATGTAACACCCTTTAGCTTCGGGATTTGACTCTTTAAAAGGATCCTATCATACAAAGACATCTTTTTCTTAGTAACACATTGGAATAGCCTTAAGAGGCTATTTTTCTCCTACCTTTCATTGTCTTCTCCGCGCCGCCGTTCCGTATGAATCCTGGTTCTTGTCAGTATGCAAATGAGTTCTCTCGCAGCACTGGGGGTGGGCCCCAGCACTCAAAACAGCACTGGGGGCGTCCCTAATGCTGCCAGAAAACCCTCTCCAGCGCCGCCTCCATCAGGAACATCCTCTTCTTCCGGCGCAGGTTTCAGACTTCTAGGCCTCAGGCAGAGCAGACTGCACATGCCCACAGGCCATGAGAAAATGGCCGCTTACAATAACCTTTGCGTTCCGAAACGTTAGCCATTTGTCATCATTATGAGTTAGCCATTAAAAAGGTATCAACTACTGAAGATCACCAAGTTTTCGTTTTTTTTATATTTCTAACCCACTGGCTAACACGGTACAACAACGAACATTTTCCCAGGATCCCTTTAAGATGAGTTATAAAATGGCGTCGTCCTTCTCCTCTGCCAGGGCTCTGTATTTCCCCCTTTGCTTTATTTTAGGGTTGGTAGAAAATAATGAGCGTGCACTGATCACTAATAGACTTGTCAGCCTTGTGGGACCAGGAACTGGTGAAAAGAAATACCTGTTCTCCAAGCCTCCTGGCTCGGTGTCAATGGCCGTTGTTGCGATAGCCCGGGGAAGTGAGATGAAAGTGATCATTCTAAGGCGATTGTTAAAAGACTGAAGCCATCCAAGATCCGGCAGCAGGAGAACGCCTTCAGCTGCAGGTCTTGACACCGTGCCGAGCAGTCTGAACCCGGGGTCTTTTCAGCTCTGACCTTGCAATTATCTAAATATGTAGATGTGAGTCTACGTCTCCTTTTATGTGTGAGAGAATTCTTCTGGAAGGAAATCGCTGCACTTACAAGAAAATAGTCCAAACAAACCCCATCTAGTCATTTACGTCCTCCAGAATAAAGTGTTTGTACTTTGCGGTCTTTCTGTTTTTTGCCTTCCCAGAAGCCGCTCGGAATGACTTTGTGTAAGATCTGAACTTAAAAGTCTCCATTGTCTGACCATAAACAATTCAATTAATTTCCTGCCGTCTCCGGAGGTTTATGTAGTATGAAAGTGCTCCATGTTATCAAGGAACACTGAAATGCACCATAAACTCTGACTCCAGCAGCGCCGCGCCACGCTCCTCCACTGCGATACTTATCAGTAACTTATTACTACCACCCTGCGAAGGTGCAGCCCTATAGCCGTGTGGATGGTATGGACGGCAAGGCGGCGAATTTGTTGGAAAGTTAATGAATAGGTCTTGCTCCGTAGTTTCGTGGAGATCAGATGAGATTGACCTGATCGTGAAGCGGCGGACAGCGCCGAGAAAAGAAAAACATACAATAAAAATGAAAAGTTTATTACGGCAAGTGATCGTAAAAAAGAGATTAAAAAGCGAGTCTACAAATGCAAAGGGGAAGAGGAATGGGAAACAAAAGAATGAATAAAAATCTTAGTGGAACAGGATCACCCCATAAAAGAGTGCAATAGTAATAAAGGGGAAGAGAAGGGGCAAGAAAAAGAAAGATTACATTGCCACCAGGGGGAGCCGCCATGATGTCCGCCGTGTGCTCAGTGCGGGAAGATAAGCCACCAACACAGGAGTCTGGGAGCAGCGTCTTCTCATCTCCTTAATGTGAACACATGCATGCTTGGCTGAACCCGAGCGTATGTGCATACGTGAGCCAGGTGTAATAGCTGTTGGCTGAACAATTGTATGACCAGCCCGAGGCCTTAGTCTACATTCGCGCGGTGTGATGTCACGTGGCAGCATTAAATTCAGTATCAGTCAATAGGGGCCGTTATTTTGTCCATTTTCAAGGATCCCTCCATACACTCAAATACACGGGGGATCCGTAAAAACTTTATTCACGTGTTTTTCCATCACGTCTGTTTTTAGAAAACATTGATTTCAATCAGTGGTGTAACTAAAATCTTGTGGACCCCGGTGCAATCTTTTGTCGGGGGCCCCCTATCTCATCCCTAAAGTGAATTCTTGATAGTGATGGTTACGGGAGCCAAGGAGTCTAATCCACCTTAGTGTGGTTAGGGGAATCTGTGGGTCTCCTTGGCTGCAATCTCAATACTGATGCCATTGCTTATGGGCCCCCTAATGCTCCTTGGTCCTGGTTCAAAGGCACCGTCTGCAACCCCTCAAGTTACACCCCTGATTTCTATGTGACTATTCACATGTCCATTGTCCATGATCACCAGAGACGTAATGTGCGTGTGTATGTCTCCTCATATTGGGAAGAGATCCCTTATGGGCCCCCTAAGACTTCTTGATCCAGGGGCGACCGACCGTACCCTCTATACCCCATCAAGTTACGTCCCTGCTGATCACGCCAAACATTGTTCTTTTTGGCAAACTGCCAGCCTAAAATATCCAGCATGGGCAAAAAATTTTTTTTATAGCTTTAGCCATCACAAATGACCATTTGCACTATTTTCTTAGCAGATAGCCAAAATTTTGGCTGATTGAAATCTACTGTGTATAGCTAGCTTAGGTCTCGGTTCCCAGTTATCAGTCATGGCTACTTCGAGGGCTCCCTTGACTATTCGGATGGGCTTTTAGTAGGGACTGTCAGGGTTATGTGTGGGTTCCAATATTTTTGATGGCACCAGGACAGGAAAACGGAATAGCGCTTAAGAAGGATAAAAGGTACAATTTCTGACCAGCAGATGGTCCCTCTTTTATCTTACATATATGCCCAATATGTAGTTTGTATACTTCTCTAGGGAAGTATGAGTATTTGCCATACTTGTAAAGGTTACAGTATCTTTCTAATCTTCTACCTTTCCCATAGAAGTTATATAGCGTATCTCTACGATAAGATCTGTGACTTATCCTTCAGAATTGCTAATGCTGATATCCTTTCTTGCAGGTACCCAAGGATTGAGGGGTGACTACAGACATGGACTGCTCAGCTTCTCACAAGAAGGGACTATTTTTGCTTAAGATGCTTTGGCTTATACTAACGTGCTTGGTAAGTAATCTGGAAGAAGTTTGCTACATTGGAATCGTCTCGAAATCCCTCGAGGTCTCAGGTTGCATTGTGTAGAGGGCTCGGTGCAGTATATACTGACACACATTAGAGAATCCAGTGTATAATCACATCCCGTCTTGTACAAACACGCTCGGCATAGCTGTGGTGTCTCCGCATAACACATCCAGCGACTTCAAAGTCTTTCTATTTAAACTGGATCCAGATACCATATAAACGGAGAAAAATGTGTGGTTAAAGCTAATAATAAGCTACCAAGTAGAAAACGTGTATATTATTTGCGGTTGGCCGGGGGATTATTTTCCATTTGTCAGATTGCCACCACAAGTATTATTGCTTTATAATTTTAAAAGTGTATTTTTTTTTACGTCGGAGCTGCAGGACCAATAAACCGGTAACTACAAGACTATGGGGACGTAGACGCCGAATTATTGTGAAGAGTTTTTAACTCCTTTAATGACTAGGTCCAGTAGTCACAGCAGGGCTTCTCTCCCCGTGATCAAAACAGGACCCATGCCAATAGTGACGTCATTACATTGTGGCTGAGAGATGGAGCTCAAGCAGTCGGAATAGAGTTACTTTTTTTGGTTACAGTTGTCCCTATCCATTCCTGCTTCCCCAGTAGTCACAGTAAATCTCCCATCAATTCTCCATAGTCGCAGTAGGATCCCCCAAACTAACCCTTCCCTTTAGTCTTACCAGGATCCACCAAAGAGGAGTTCATTGAGGTGTCACTACATGGCAGCGGACCGTTTCTGCAGCGAGAGATCACATTTGTACCCCAGTAGTTCAATAAAGTTCCCCTTTCTGGTTATCTTCCCCTCTTGTAGTAAAAACTGCCCCCCCTTCCTTCCCCAGTAGTTAAAGCAAGTCTCCCATTCATTCCCTAGTAGTCAGTGTAGAGTTTACTTTTATGGTTATAGTTGTCCTCGTTCCTAACCCCCCTCTAGTTGTAAAAACTGACCCCCCCAATAGTCAGAGCAAGTCTCCCATTCATTCCCTAGTAGTCAGTGTAGAGTTTACTTTCATGGTTATAGTTGTCCTCATTCCTTCCCCTCTAGTAGTAAAAACTGACCCCCCCCCCAATAGTCAGAGCAAGTCTCCCATTCATTCCCTAGTAGTCATTGTAGAGTTTACATTTATGGTTATAGTTGTCCTCATTCCTTCCCCTCTAGTAGTAAAAACTGACCCCCCCCCCCCCCCAATAGTCAGAGCAAGTCTCCCATTCATTCCCTAGTAGTCAGTGTAGAGTTTACTTTTATGGTTATAGTTGTCCTCATTCCTTCCCCTCTAGTAGTAAAACTGACCCCCCAATAGTCAGAGCAAGTCTCCCATTTATTCCTCAGTAGTCAAAACAGTCCGCTCCCCAGTAGTCAAAGCAGATCCTCCCCAAACGTAATAGTAGTCATAGGAGGATCAACGTAAAAGGAGCACGCAATGATGTCATAATATAACTGCCAGCTCTAAACACTTGGCCAGGGGGTGATTGTTGTGTTCCAAAAAAATGTATATTATATGTAGGGTTATACACACAGTTTGTGGTGTCTCCTGGCAGGGTTAGGGCTATAGATATACCGTAATCTTTCTCAGTAAAAGAAGTCTGTGCCTTGGATTTCCATTAATACAAGCTGACAAACAATCTTCTTTCTATCTTGCTTGCAGCGGTGCTAAAGGGACATTCAGCATTAGCATTGCCGTCCTGGCTCCTCGCACTGTAACGCTTCCCCCTCCTACATGCAGCTGGCATAGTTTGGCACGGTTCCGTTAATAAACACTAATTCGTCCACCAAAATCAATTATTCAAGTCTGTGAAGATTAATTGTCTCAAAATAATCGCGGCAAACGTGCCGCCATCTGCCGCCCATATGTTATTAGGAGCCTTCTGAATACATCTTATTACTTACTTGGCACGGCAGAGAGAGATTGATCACGGGGGCCAATTATTATGCTTAAAATCCCTTCTTTTCCTTAAAACCCGACTCCTTTTCCGTAGTAGGTATATTGTACTAGCAACTCTTTTCCTACGACATGTTATCGGAAAATGATATCCATTGTTCCGAAAGTGAAAGTCCTGCCACCAAAATGGAAAGCGAAGCCAGGTAGGAACTGTCATACGCCTTAAAGTTAACCCTGTCCGTCACATTAAATGTGACCCAATGTGTTTACACACAGGAGACTACAAAAAGCAGCACGTACTGACCAAACCCACTCTCGGCATATGTCACAAGGCCCATGTCGATATTATACTACGTTGACTCCTGAATCTAGGGGTATAGGTGACACTGGGCTGGTCGATCTAAGTTATGTTATAGATGACTTGCTTTGAACTAAAGGTGTTTTCCATAACGTAAAAAAAACCCTTACTTATATGATCTGACATTAGGAGGTGTAACATCTGTTCACTGGGAGTAAATGCTGTGAACTTAATGATTCACAGAGGGAACGTTTTACACATTCCCTAAGGGTCTTTTCTCAGGAACTCAACTGATAATACATGTAGGACTGGAGAAAACCTCAAAGGGGGAAATCTACAGATAGGATCAGTCCTGCCTCATAGGGGACATACCATAGATGTTCATCGGCTATTCCTGAGAACCCGTTATGGAATCTTACCCTCCTCCCTGAACTGAAGACGTTGTCACTTCCCTCTCTCTCTCGCTTTGTTCAACCATGAGATACATCTCTGCTAAAATGTCTATAGCAAGGGCCTTTCCCCCTCTCCACCTTGTAAACCTTTCTTTTGATTGTGTTGTATACGGATGGGTTTGAAAGAATAGATGTTGACTCGAGCTAGGTTTGATAAGGTCAAAGCCGTGTTTATGATCCGGGGTAACTGTCGCTGTCCTAATTAATTAGGCTGAGTGCCAGCAGTAAGGAAATGACACCAGACACACTATGTTGGTATTAGTTCCTCTCTCAACCAAGGAGGAAATACTGACGCACTTTCATTAAAACAACATGGGGTTAAATAGTAGCAGAGAAAGGAAGAGAGATAACAACAACGCAAGTTTTCATATTCATTCCTGATTGGTAGGGGACATCTCAATCAAACAAAAGAAGTTTAAAGGGGTTGTCCCATCACAAGGATCCTATCTATACTGCTTGTTAATGTGGATGTAAGACTTTTCCTAAATACACTGCTTCAGCAAAACTGCTTTGTTTGTCCACTATCTTACTTTATTCAATTCATTGTTGACACAGCCCTTGACTTATCTGCTCAAAAGTCAAGTGATGTATCTGCTGCTCTCAGGGGGGAGGGAGGAGGGGCTAAGTGCACGGGAGCGAGCCTGTGTTTCTAGCTATTCCTGTGTCTACACCACGTGACCTGTTAGCAGATAGAGGAGAGGAGCTGCTTTCATTTCTTCTGCTCTCCCAGTTATCAGGCTAGCTAATTCAATTGTGTTCATTATGGCAGAGACAGGCAGTCTCTGTATGTAACACAGAATGGAGTTGCTGCTGCCTGTACTTCATAGTCCAATATGGGTGGGTGGAGCTACACACGAATTTGGGGGCAGAGCTAAACGGCAGGTTGCATGTGAAACCCCGCCCACCAAATGATGCAAGAAACCAGGAAGAAAGAAGATTTTACAGGAGTGAAGACTGGTGAGTATGTGACGTGGGAATAACCCTTTAAGCAGTGCCATATATAGCCAGCTACTCCCGGTCCTGCGTGGTAACCTTGGGGAGCGGTCTAAAGCATCTAAACCTTGGAGTGACTGTCTAAAGCATCAGACTACGAAGGGTTTGTTTGTGGTCTGTAACAATGGAGACACATTGATCACATAATATTGGAACTGTAAACACTAAATGGTATGATTTCTTTAAGCAAGTTTATTTGCAAAATTACTTGCTTTACAGTGTCAATTTTTGTTCAGTAAATGATGCTGAAACTTTTTTTTTCTTTAGGTTACCAGAGCACTTTCAGAAGTCGGAGACTGCAAGGAGCAGGAATACTTTGATAACACCGGGAATTGCCGACCCTGCAGGCAGTGTGGCCCAGGAAAGGAGCTATCGAAGGTATAATGGTTACCTACTAACTATCAAACGTGGTGGGAATTGTAGCATGTATGTACAAATGTAGCAATCTTTATCTTAACACTTGTGACCACATATTACACGGTTGCCCATTCATTCAAATGGCTGGAATGCAATATAATATTTACATACATTTCTGGAGCACGGGCTGCACTAGGGATATGTGTGTTCAGGTACAGCATCCTCCAGTCACATCAGCTGATTCCCACTTTTTCTGATTCCCACTTTTTTTTTACCTACTTTTTTTGAAATGGAAGAAACATGAAGCAACTGCTTTGAAGAGGTTTTCCAAGACTGAAGCTTGCCTCCTAAACACAGGATAGGAGATGAGGGTCTGACCTGTGGGGGTGCAACTGTTTGGACCTGCACGGATCATAACAGATATCCTGTGTCTTGTCGTTGGGCATGCATGCTGCCACTCCAGTCATCTGTACTCCACTTCTGTTCAGCAGTCCCATAGACTCATACCTGACTGCTACTCCATTCATGGGGGTCTGTGGGGCTCCTTTTCTGGTGACTGATGGGGTCGCGGTCTTTGGACCCTTCCCCCTTACCCCTTGAAGACAATTATTGCCTATCCTCTTAACTCTTGGTACAACCTTTTTAAGAAAAGAATAGAGCTTTCTGTGGATAGAGAAGGCACCTCCAATATTGCCAAAATGGTAATTACATAAAATTTTTGGATACCCTGATGTTTTGCAGAACACTCAATGTATTGCATGTTCGGCACTCTAGTATTGGGAACCCCAATGATCAGAATATTTTGTGGTTGTAAATTTTTCCTACAGCACCCCTACAGGAGAAATGAAGTATTACACATTTCATATTGAAAACAATAGGCTATCCATGTAGTGTATGGACATATTGGGTCATCCTTCACTTTATCGAGTAGGTGACCATTCCGAAGACCCTATTTGATCAGAATATCCTAATTGAAGAAGGTTTTCTAGACCAGATGAACCCTTTTAAAGTCCATAGCAGTCCTGCTTTGTGAGTGTCTTACTTTTCTGAGCACTCCTTTCATATGACAGTAATATTTCCATACTGGGACTGATTTAGCTGGCATGTATTTGACACGGGTATTAAGTGATAACTTTACCAAAGGGAAGGAATCTTTGGATAGCGCTATAGTGAGAGAATCTGCCGCGGCTACATCTGCTGTTCTACACACTTGATCCTTATGAGCTCTTCCTTATTCCTTTTCTTACATAATACAATAAAGCCTCTTTTATACTTTCGCTCCGTTGCACCCCCCCCCCCTTCCCCTTTAGACTGCTGTTATTTTCTTGCATGTGGACTTTAAGGAGCGATCCAGGGGGCATGACATTATGTACTGGGGCTTATTGCAGGTTTAGGATTTGGCAGTAACCTCAAACATCTGTTGAAGCAGAGATGAATAAAAATGTAGATGGTTTTGATTTACAGTCAGCTGGAGAGAGCACATCTCTGGAGCGGCAGGATTGGCTTCAGTGAAAGAAAGAATGTGGCCGTAAAAGCCCAACGACATAGATTCCTGTAAGTCAACTTGTGTGCAAGAGGGAATTTCTTCTTGCAGAATTTTTACTTGGTATTTTTATTTTTTCCTCCACTGAATATTAAGATTTCACCTGTAAGAAGTTTACCCCTTTATTTAAAGAGATCCTATCATTGGATACCTTTTTTTTCTGACAAACATGTAGAAATAGCCTTAAGAAAGGCTATTCTTCTCCTACCTCTAGACATCTTCTCCGTGCCACCATTCGGTAGAAATCCTGGTTTTCTTCAGTATGCAAATGAGTTCTCTCGCAGCATTGGGGGCGGTCCTCAGCGCTCAAGCAGCACTGGTGGGGTCACCAATGCTGCGAGAGAACTCTCCAGCGCCGCCTCCATCTTCTTCTGGAACGCGCTCTCCCTGCGTTTTCTTCCGTTCTGGGTTTCAATCTTCTAGACCTCGGTCAGAGCCGACTGCGCATGCCCATGGCCACAAGAAAATGGCCACTTACACAGTAAGCTGGTGTAAGCGGCCATTTTCTTGTGGCCCGGGCATGCGCAGTCGGCTCTGCCCGAGGCCTAGAGAACTGAAACCCAGTACGGAAGAAGACACAGGGAGAGGGCGTTCCAGAAGAAGATAGAGGCGTTTCTAGAGAGTTCTCTCGCAGCATTGGTGACGCCCCCAGTGCTGTTTGAGCGCTGAGGACCGCCCCCAATGCTGCGAGATAACTCATTTGCATACAGAAGAAAACCCGGATTTCTACCGAACGGCGGCGCGGAGAAGACGTCTAGAGGTAGGAGAAGAATAGCCTTTTTTAAGGCCCCTACATGTTAGTCATAAAAAAAGGGTATCCAATGATAGGATCCCTTTAAGACTGGTCACCAACTGAAGATCGCCGGGGGTCCAACACCCAGGATCCCTGCTGATCACCTGTCCAAAGAGACCATAGCAGTGGGGTTTAGTGCAGCGGCATGTTCATGGAAAGCCCAAACACACTAACATAGATGGTGTGCTTAGTATCACAAGTCAGCTCCAGTTCACTTGAATGGGACTGACCTCTGAATATGCCATGTGACCAATAAATGGAGTGTCACCTGGTCCGTGAAGCAGAAGCAGCAGTCAGGGAGCATAGTCACCAGTTGTGCCACTTCATACAGCTGATCCATGGAAGTCCCAGATATCAGACCCCACTGATCTTTAATTGATAACCTAAGGATAAGGATAGGTCATCATTTAATAAAACCTGGAAAGCCTCTTCAAAGCTAAACCCCCATGTAATGATATGCTGATTAAAAAAAAAAAAAAAAATTGCTGAAAAAATTCTTGAAAACACATTGCTTTTTTCCATCAACAAGTTTCTGCTGCGTTTTTTTTTCTGTCCCTGTTGAATATTTAGGTATAATGCTAAGGTTTTCTGAAATGCATAAGGTTTTGGTTTTCCATATCTTGGCCTAAATGTAGGTCACGTGCTAATCCTGTTCAATCTGCTGCTCAAATGCAAAATATCCGCAGCAGAAATCTGAGTGCCCGGTCAAGTGTCTAGCACAGCAATCCACATTGGGGCAATACGGTGGCTCAGTGGTTAGCACTGCAGCCTTGCAGCGTTGGAGTCCTGGGTTTGAATCCCACCAGGAACAACATCTGCAAGGAGCTTGTATGTTCTCCCCGTGTTTGCATGGATTTCTTCCCATTCTACAAAGACATACTGATAGGAAATAAAAAAAGAAATCCACATTACCAGACCCATAGGCCCAATTCACATCTGCGTTCGGGGATTTCGTTCCCCTCTCCGCTCCGGTCATGTGCATGAGGCACCTTAGATATTTGTGTAAATTACTGGTCTATAAAATGTCCCTATGACAATCTCTCTATAAAGTGCTGCGGAATAAGATGCCAATAAATTAGGCAGAATCCAGGAAGTGTTGTCATGTGGATCCTGTAACCTCAAGCACTTACGTTATCTGTATATTCTCGCAGAAACCCTTTATAGATTTTTGTACAGTTTGCAGGCCGCCGCTTTGGTTTAGCGTTGTCTATTTATTTCCTGCATTGTCCCACTTGATGCGCTTTGCTGCGAGGGGCCAGCGCTCCATGACATGTCTTTGGCAATGCATAGAGAAAGGTGTGGTTTCTATTCACAGCGCTTAAGTGGAATGCCTGTGTGTGAACGGCGACCCAGCTCCTGCTCATTCACATCGCTGACTTCATTAGAAAACAGATACCTCACTGAGCCCGGCCATAAGCTGCGGATAATGCACCAGTGGGAGCCCTCCAAAACCCTTTATCATTCAAATGGGGCATGCTTTCTCTAACACAGTGCATGCCTAGCTATTGCCTATAGGAGTAAGGGAGATTATTAGCCCTGAAAAACACATTGCAAGCTGCTGGAAGACTCTTTGTTTCCAATAAGGACTGCCATCATTAAGACGCTGGATCTACTAACTTGGCTTAGAGAGAAAGCCAATTACCCCCTCCACCCCGCCTCCGTTCCCTTACCAATATGTATGCAACACCACCTGTTTGCAGCCCTCTACATAGGCAAACTCCTCTGACAAAACATAAATCTACAAAAATCAATGGTTAATGGAAACCTCTACTACGGCCTCTTGTATCAAGACCTCTTCAGTGACTTGGCTCTAGGTAACAACTCAAGGAACCCACCATAGTAAATGTCCTTATTCATCCACTGGCACGGCCAAAATAGACAAATTTGCCATTCAGAACTAAGGTAGATCAAGAGTGACGGCGATTTTTAGGCTAAGGTCACACATTGCAGGAATGGTCTTAGCCTAACCATGTGATAGCGACCATTTTCACCCAGTTTATACATAAAATAAGAATTTATTTATACTTTTTTTTTTTCCTTAAGGCCGGGGCCTCATGTGGCGTAAACGCCACGAGAAAAAAAAAATCACGGTATTTTACAGTTAGAGCAAAGTGTATGGGATTCTAGCGAATCTCATGCCCATTTTGCGGTAAAAAAAACGTACTGTGGACACGCTGGGATTTCTAAAACTGCCGCGGTTTTGGAAATCGCACCATGTCAGTTATACCTACGGTTTTCCCATTAAAACAAAGTCCACGGAAGAAACCACATTTCCACCATGGTTATTCCTGCAGCACTTTCTTGTTGCGGGACGCCACGTTGGACCTTAGCCATAAGGTGTCGATACAGAAAACATCAGTCAACGATATTCTGTGTATGGGACATGATAGATGTCAGTGGAAAGAAGGATCAGACATGTTGAAATTTAACATGTCTGATCCTTTCTTCCCACAGGAGATAAGAAGCCACTAAAGGTGTCTTGGGGGTGGATTATGAACACATGCATGTTTGGCTAAACCGAGCATACGTGTATCTGTTATTGAATGTCTGTGGCCACCATTGGGGAGGAAGGGGCTATTAACCATTTCCTTCCATATATACTTCAGCCTTAATAAGGAGACAATGTAGGTGTGACAACCATAAAGCATTTTTCAGCAAATGCTGCAGTAAAATTCCACAAGTTGTACGTGAAACTAGTTTTCTAATATTTCTTTATTCATTTGATTTTTCTATTTTATTTTTGTTGATCAAAAATTTGCTTGGTTCAGCCAAGTGTGCATGTGTCCGAAAGGGGAAAGAAGAATAAGCTGCTGCCAGACACTTCTAGAAACAACTTGTCCTCCTAAAAACAGAAGGATTGGGCGAGAAATTGGTAAATTTCACAAGGCCTTCAGACGGTCGGCCAGTCCTGCCAGAAATCAGATTGAGCCGCCATTAATGTGCGTCTATCTGCTCTACATCATAGAGGACGGAGTCACGAACTCTTCCCTTTACTGTGACAAACATATCAACGTCTTATTTCATTTTGGCCCTTTGCCATCCGATAACCAAGTCCAAGACTGAAAATAAAAGGTGGCGAAGGGATTTTTTTTTTTTTTTTGATGATCCTCACTATGGCAGAGACTTGCGGCCTTCGTTCTTAATGGCCGAGGTAAACTGTTGTGCTTATAATATAGAATAATAATGGAGGATATGTAATATGTGCTTTATGTCCTGTGTGTACAGTCCGGAGTCACATAGACTGCAGCTAATAGTGCGCCATAGACCTAATATCATGGAGATTCCCTTCTTGTGACTGTCATGGCTTTTCCCTCCTAGGAATGCGGTTTTGGATATGGAGAGGACGCACACTGTTTGCCCTGTCGACCGAATCGATTTAAGGAAGATTGGGGTTTCCAGAAATGCAAGACTTGCCTGGACTGTGCGTCCGTCAACCGCTACCAGAAAGCAAACTGCACGCCGACTGCCAATGCCGTGTGCGGAGAATGCTTACCCGGGTAGGAACTAGATTTTATATTCTGCACCCTATGTTATACAGCATAGATGGATAAATCACAGTTTCACTCTTTGGCGCTGCATTGTTCGTGCATCCTGATAACTGGATGAGTGTAAAGGGGTGTTCAAGGCAAACTGGAAAACACAAATGGGCCAGGATGAGGTAAAGTAAAAGAAGCCGCGATAGCCACCTACTTCCAGTCTTTGGTTACGGCATCGGGTCCCCTGTTTCATCCGGTACAGGTATTGACTAGTCCAGAAGTGAAGGCGCTCAGGGGACTGCTGTTTCCAATCATTGGATTCAAGGGTCACATGTTTGGTACCAGTACAGTATTAGCAATGACCTTTCCAGTACCCGACGTGTCATTGAGTCACTGCAGTAGTCTCCTGAGCCACTTCACTTCCGGCTTGGCCAATACGGGATTGAAAAGGAGACCCAAGTCCATACAGGTATAACCGAAACGGAAAGTCAGCAGAGGAAATTTCTGTGGATTTTCAGTGAAAAACCCTGCGGGAAAAACTGCCGTGTTCTTCTTCCCCACAATGCTTTTTGGCTACGGTCCACTATGTGGGGACTTAGCATAAGGGACTATAGGGAGTATTTACTTACCATATCAGGGGAGATGGCAGGTCCTCTTTAATTCCACATATAATACTGTCATATATGTCACATTCAGCAATTTTTTTCACATTTTTTTTTAAGGATGAGTTGTATTGGATTCCCAATCTTTTTCTCATCTGTCCCCCCTTCTTTCCTGTAGAGTGGGTATTGAGTGATCGTCCTTTGCTGGATATAATACCTTATTTTGACAAGCGTAGATCAATTAAATACAGCTTAGACGGGCCCGGTTACTCCTCATTAGCCCCTCTGCGTTTCAATGGCCACTGCAGAGGTCTGTCTACACTAAATGAATTCCCCACACGGTATAAAACCTCTAAGCGTCACCCCTCTTAACAGTGGAGAGGAGCGAAATATTTTTCTAATGAATTAAAAAAGGGAACTCTCAATTAAAGCGAGGAACTCGTCCTGAATTCTTAATTCCATCTTCCTTTGTGTCGAAACAAACACATTTAGGCCTCTCTTTTACCGCAAGGCCCTCACTGCCATGGGGTATCATTAAGTAGAGACGTACAGAAGGAGTTACTATCAGTTCTCATGTCGTGACTACTACTCTCATCATACAGCAGTGATGGGAAGCATGCAGAATTCTAGATGGAGTGTTTGTTTGTTTTTTTAACTAACACTCTACCTGTCTCTTCTCTTAAAGGGATCCTATCATTAGAACATTTTTTATGTGACTAGCATGTAGGAATAGCCTTAAAGGGGTATTCCTCATGATGCTTGTTCACTAACCTGCAGGCTGTTGTGCTCTCTTCACTTCCTGCTTCTCTCGGCACACTGGTGGGCGGGGTTTCACTTGCACGGGATTGGTTGTAAATTAATTACCACAGTGTGAAGCTGATGTAGCAGAGCTGGATTTGAGTCCGTTTGCATTATATACAGAGGTAAGGACTCCCTATCTCAGTCCTTATCTGCCAAATTCAATTAAACCGACTAATAAGAGATCAGAAATCCCGGAGCTCCGCTACTTAAAAGACACAAACAGCTCAGAGCTGCTCCCAGCCCCTCCCCAGCACAGGCAGCTACATCACTTAACAAATGAGCAGATAATCCCAAGGGCCATAGAAACTGAGTGTAAACAATGAAGTGAATAAATTAAGATAGCGGCCAAACAAAGCAGTTTTGATAAAGCAATGCATTTAGGAAAAGTCTTAAATCCACATAAACTAGATAAATAGGTAGATAGGATCCTTGTGATGGGACAACTCCTTTAAGAAAGACTATTCTTCTCCTACATTTAGATGTTGTCGCCGTTCAGTAGAAATCCCAGTTTTTGTCGGTATGCAAATGAGTTCTCTCTCAGCACTGGGGGCGGTCCCCAATGCTGCGAGAGAACTCTCCAGCGCCGCCTTCATCTTCTTCAGGAACGGCCTCTTCACACGTCTTCTTCCGACGCTGGGGGTCAAACTTCTAGACCTCGGGTGGAGCATTAATTTCAATGGGTTATAAAAGCAAACTGCTGGTGTCCGCCTGTAGCCTCTCTGCGGGGAAACCGTTTTTTTTTTTTGGCCGGACATTGGAAAGGACATTGGCGGTTCACATCTGCATCGGAGTCCCCAACAAAGAAACTGCCGAAAATCGGTGGAGAGAAAACATGAAACGTCGGACACCTGATGGATCATATTATAGTCAATGGGGTCCACCAGTGTCCATGAGTAACTGCTGTTTTAGTGGTCCGGCTCTCGGTTGTTTGGTCCCCCAGTGAACCCAAATAACGGAATAAATGGCGCTGTTGGGAACCTAGTGTAACCTGCCTGGGTGAGCATTTCTATGGTGGTCTGAATGAATACCTGTTGTCTGAACAAGCATTTGCTTAACATCTATTGAAGGTGTTTGGTCGCCTTTGGCGCTGATTCTGGTGCGATAACTTGTGTCAGAATCGGCGCGGAAATAAAGCCTCCCATTGACTTCAATGGGTTCTGTTTTCCGTGCGGAACCCATTGAACTCAATGGGAAAAAAGCCTCCTATTGATTTCAATGGGTTCCGCGTGGAAAATGGAACCCATTGAAGTCAATGGGGGGCTTTATTTCCGCGTCGATTCTGACTCAAGTTATCGCACCAGAATCAGCGCCAACTTCCTCTGTGTGAATGCCCCCCTAGGAGGACTGAAGAGGGGCTACAAAGAGCAGACGAGGACTTGGCAGTCTATTGAGTTCAGTGGGAACCGTGTAATGGTCCACATTTCCTACTGGGATACTACTGGGAAACGTAATACTTGTTTCCCCTGCAGTGGGTTCAGCCTATGATACGCTTCGTATTGGGGTCTGATGACATCAGAAGAGGACAACCCCTTTAACGTTCCGGAGCCCATGTTACAAAGTGTTTGCCCTGCATTTTCTGCTTTACTCATAACTTTTAGCCAATGTTTGGACTAGAAAAATTGTTCGGAATGAAAATTTCCTATATTGTGCAGAAGTGACATGACGTGTGTCCTGGCCGGTCTCTGTTCACATTCCTTACCAATACTATGAAATCTCATTTATTTTTCGGCACGCTTGTAACTCGCTCTCACTACTCGGGATCATTTTTCAGCTCTTTGTAGGCTTTTCTGGTTATGGTTGTGTTCGGCACATTCTGAAGTATTTGTTCCACTCTGCTTGGTTAAGTCCACAGACTTCTCTGTTGTCATTCCAACGCTGCAATGACCATGCCTGACTGAAGTAACTCAGACCAGCCATGTTGTCAGGAATGCGCCAATTGTTTTTACATGCTACACGCTAATCTCACGCTACAGAACAATCTCATGGCAGGATAACTGAGAACATCTTTAGGTTTTTGTTTTATGCAAGTGGGAAACATGAGAGGATGCAGCAAGACTGGCTCTTCCTTGGGCCCGGGTCACATCTACATTCGGGTTTCCTTTTGGAGAGTCCGCTTGGGGACCTCCCCCATAACGGAAACCTATCCACCTAAGGAAACACGCCGACCTCTTAGACTATAATGGAATGGCCCCAACGCAGATGTGAACTGGGCCTTACGCATTGAGAAAGTGTATGGGGGAAGCGACAGATCAGATAGGAGGTGAACATGGAGGGTAATGATGAGGATAAGAGGTGAATCAGGAGGGGATTGATGGGGTAGCGGGTCATTGCAACCCAATTAACAGCCCAAGATTGCAAGTGAGTTGCGATCTAATATTTTTTAGTATAAAGGGAGATTGGAGAAGTGTTGCGCCGCTCAAAGCAGAAGGGGACACAAGTGCCGTGTGCCCTGAACATCAAGGGCCACAAAAAAAGCTGTTTAGTTTTACATAAAAGCACTTTATACAATTGAGGTAGGATTTTTGCAAGTCACAAAAAAACCTCTTTAAGGCTGTGGCCCCATGTTGTGGAAACGCAGCTTTTTTTGTTGCAGATTTTGCTGCGGTCTTTTGAGCCAAAGCCAGGAGTGGATTGAGCAGAAGCGAGAAGTATAAGAACTTCCTCTATATTTCCCGTTACTTTTGGAGCCATTCTTGGCCTTGGCTCAAAAAATACAGCAAAATCTGCAACAAAAAAAGCTGCGTTTCTGCAATGTGGGGCCTTAGCCTAAAGGAGTTGCCTTATGAAGGGACCCCATATCCATGCTTATCATAGAGAACAAGCCAAAACAAGGAGTGTCTGTACGAGCAGATCCCGTTGGGGCTTGTCTATGTAATACAAAGATGGCCATTTTCCCTGCAGTGACCTCTTTCAGAATAAAGTCCCCAATGTGACTACCCTGGATTCCAGGAGCAGGACACAAGGACATCTCCTGTGAGGAAACAATCCCTTTAAGCTGACCATACACAATAAGGAAATGTCTTCCAAACTCACTGATCTTGGCAGGTATAGATAAAGATGGAAGGTGTGTGACGGCAGCTCCAATCACCGTGTAATCGGCTGTCAGGAATAAGAAGGATTGGGCACGCTAGGTTTCAGCCTGTCCAATCCCTTGGTCTTTTGGGAGATGATCTGATTGTAGCCCAATATACAGAGAATTTTGCTGGTTTTCTGATTTGTATTTATTTATTTTTTTAGATGCTACATGGACTTCAAAGTGAAATGACTGTGATTGGAAAATGTAATAAATATTGTATGTACTGGAATGAATGAATTAAAGGGTTAATTCTAAGAAAAGAATGGAAAAAAAAACAAAATTTCATGAAAATGAACATTGTGTGTTGTAGATTCTATAGGAAGACAAAGCTTGGTGGATTTCAAGACATGGAGTGCGTCCCCTGTGGAGACCCCCCACCGACATATGAGCCTCAATGTAAGTACAGCACATCAGATACTTTCTTTTTGCTTTGGCAACACCACAACACCAAATGTTTTATTCCTTGGTAATGCTAATAAAGCTCATTTGTATCTTGTGTGTGTGTGTGTGTGTGTGTGTGTGTGTGTGTATATATATATATATATATATATATATATATATATATATATATATATATATATATATATATATGTATGTATGTATATGGTGCTCGCCTTTCAATTTAAAGACGTTGTCCAGGACTATGATACTGATAGTTTTGACGTTTTCACTACCTACTGAGCATAGCGCCTTGCATTGTATAGTGGCTGTGTTTGGTGTTGCAGCTCAGCCATGTTCACTTGAATAGAGCTTATCTCCATAATGTGGGTGCCAATGTTTAGTAATCAAGCATTTGCCTGCAAAAAGGATCTAGAGGACACGTCACAGTGAGGCTTTTCCCCATCCTTTTTGTGTTGGAGTAGATAGGCCGTTGTGACCAGGTGGAGTTCAAGGTCTAGAATCTGACAAATCACGGTTTTCACCTGACTCCAGAATAGTAGTAAGAAGGAGCATTCTCCAAATAGGTGGAATAGGTTGGGGCCATGCACTGCCAGCAAACATTCGGGATTGTGGGATTCTGCGAATAAAGCAAGGAATAAAGTGGATTAGATTGACTTTCCTTGCTGGTGACGCATAGAGATGTTTTCAGTTGCTCTATCCCAGGTCAGGTTCCATGTAACCTCCG
Organism: Leptodactylus fuscus; assembly: GCF_031893055.1. NCBI lineage: Eukaryota > Metazoa > Chordata > Amphibia > Anura > Leptodactylidae > Leptodactylus > Leptodactylus fuscus. Next base: position 251,473,445 of record NC_134266.1, on the reverse strand, counting down.
TCAAGGTAACCCTATCAACATTCACTCATAGCGACACTTGAGTGACGGAGGATTCAATGTAAGTACTGCTCGATTTGCTATCTCAGAGCTCTTGCAGATGACCGTGGTGTGGGTCAGTGTCTCGTGTATTTTACAGATAGCACACCGATTTATTCCTTTACATTGGCCCGTACACACAACCGTGATTTACACAGTATGTGCCGCTTCAGATAGAACAGGTCCTATTCCTGTCCTATTTTGTAGCCCGTGTTTCTGTGGCCCCTAGTCATTTAATGAAAGGGCCCTTGCACTGGCGGCACACAGGGAACATCCCCGTGTCCCCTATATGCAACCTGGGCTTTTAATTCACGGCAGGCCGGTTGCTTAGGGTAAGTTTACACACGTTTTTTTGGACCGGAACCTGAGGCGGAGGCTGCCTCAGGTTCCAGTCCAAAATATGGGTAGCTGCGACTGGATGCCGGTGCACTGCACTGGCATCCAGTCACGCACTCCACTCCGGATTAGGCCCAAATGAATGGGCCTAGTCGGGAGTGTCCAAGAATGAGCATCTCGCTTCTTTTTCCAGGAGCCAGAGCAATCGGCTCCCAGAAGAAAGAACTGATTTCAATGAGAGCCGCCTTTTTGGTCAGGATTTTGAGGCGGATACGGCCTCAAAATCCTGACCAAAAAACCCAGTGTAAACTTACCCTTACACTATACTTTGCCAAATTTTTCTGAATCCCTTTAATTTATTTGATTTGGCCGTCACTTATATTTTGATTCCACATTAGTTCATGTATCTTTTCAATTCCGTCCAAAATTGTGCTCATGTGTACTGTGCTCTGTATCTATTAACCAATTGCGTCATTTTCCATCTCTTACGGACAACCCTGTCGTCTTCTCACCATTAATGGACTTCTCTAACCCTGCACCCTATTAGAACATCTCATCCCTCGTTGTGTTGACTCTTACAAGAGCCATTGTTGATCCAAGCAGCCCGTAGTTGATAAATTGGCTCTCCCCTATAGCCGGCAGCTTAGATCTTAGTTGTGAAATATTTTTTCAAGAAAGCTGCGATCGCGGCATTGTAAGTAACTTGTCTCCAACAGATGTGTGTGTATATTACAGGACGGGCGCACACAGATTAGATTTCAACCTTTAAAACCCCTAGTAGTCTATAAGGGAGAGGCAAATATTTGTAAGCCCTCTTCAAGTGCTTTGGTGGCAAATGAAAGTGTTAATGCCTGTGGGGCCCCCATAAATTAACAAAGTCTTTTGTAACACTGAGATACTTTGGCAAGTGTTTTGTTTGCCTGTGAACACTTGTAAGGGGCATGAACTTCCTGTGCTAAAGGCTTATAGAGTGGAGCGAGTTTATTAAGACTTTGATCAGAAATTCTAAGAACTAGTAGCAGTTGATTATTACCCAGCTGGCAATAAATCTCCCGTCTTCCTTTTATTCACTGCCTTGGGTTTTCACATATTTGAAAACAGAGACTGGTTTAAACATTTACCCTTCTCCGGAGGAGGGGACGGTAGAGACCCCCTTGTAGAAAGACCAAACTAGCACTTGCTAGTTAAAGGAAACGTTGGTAAAAAAGAATGAAAGTTAAGAAATTTTTGCTTTTTCTTAGAACCCATTTTTTGGTTCCTAGTTTATTTGTTTGGGGAACCCGACTTATTTTTGTGGTTCGACGTGTATGTAGCTGGGGATTTGCCCATTTCTGAGCGGTAAAATTTCCCTCCCCATAATTTTATCTCCTGATGTCCTTATAGATTTTAAGCCCTTGTGCGCAGGATCCTCCATCCCACTGTACCAGTCGGTCACTGTTAGCAATATATTTTTTTGTATATTTTCTGTACTGTTAGTAAACCCTCAAATGCACAGCACCATGGCATTAATATTATAATGTACAGCACCATGGTATTAATATAATATTGTACAGCACAATGGAATTAATATAATGTATATCACCATGGAATTAATATAATAATGTAAAGCACCATGGAATTAATATAATAATGTACAGCAACATGGAATTAATATAATAATGTATATCACCATGGAATTAATATAATAATGTAAAGCACCATGGAATTAATATAATAATGTACAGCAACATGGAATTAATATAATAATGTATATCACCATGGAATTAATATAATAATGTAAAGCACCATGGAATTAATATAATAATGTACAGCAACATGGAATTAATATAATAATGTAAAGCACCATGGAATTAATATAATAATGTCCAGCACAATGGAAATAATATAATAATGTACAGCACCATGGAATTAATATAATAATGTACAGCACCATGGAATTAATATAATAATGTACAGCAACATGGAATTAATATAATAATGTACAGCAACATGGAATTAATATAATAATGTAAAGCACCATGGAATTAATATAATAATGTCCAGCACAATGGAAATAATATAATAATGTACAGCACCATGGAATTAATATAATAATGTACAGCACCATGGAATTAATGGTGCACTATATAATAATAGTAATAAAAAGTAATAATTGAGACTTGTGTGATCAAGACCTAGAATCTTAGGCTCCAAGTGATTTCCTAAATAAAGGGGCAGCTGGGGGTCTTCAGATGGGGAAAGAGGGTGCCAAAAATGTGCCTTTAAAAATATTCTTAGTCCCTGTACAGATCAGCTGGGTGCCGGAATCTGCTAGTGGTTGGGTAGCGCTGCTCCTATGGTATTGCAGTGCACCAAAACCACCACTATGAAATGGAGAGGCTGCTTCGCTATTCCTATTACTTAAATATAAGAACTATGTGCTGCCTGTCCTTTAGCATCTGATCTGTGAAGGGTCTGGGTATTGGACCCCAACAGATTGATTTGGGGACAGAAAGCAGCTTTAACTTAAAAACTGGGTTTAGAAAGTGGATTATTTTATGGGGACACATTCCCTTTAATTTGACACAATGTAGTACTATTATATCGTATCGTATAGCATAGTATATATAAGTTACAGTCGACCTTATAAGCCACATAAACCACGCCCGAGAGTCAGTTTGGTAAATATGACTTCTTCTTGACATAGGTGTGGGCCCCGCAGTGTAAATGCCATAAAAGTCTATGAATACCCCTTTAACTGTAGTTCGTGTTCAGTTTTATATAGACATTTCTGTGGATTTAGCACTTCCATAGACGAGCGAGCGGAGAGGTAACAGCCTGGGGTCACTTCTCAAGTGTCTTGTATTTGAGGAGCCTGTACACTATGTGTTTGCACAGGGCGCATACTGCTCCACTTATCAGTAATGGTAGATAAGAGTCCTTTACACTCAGGCTTGAGAAATCCCCCATTGGCTAAACACATTCCTTATTTACCTTTAAGACTATTTTATGGACTGAGAAAGAAAACTCCTTTAGGCCGGGGCCCCATGGGACGTAAATGCGGCGTTGTACAGTGCAAGCAAAGGGGATGGGATTCATGCGAATCCCATGCCCACTTTGCAGAAGAAATCGGACACGCTGCAATTTGCAAAGCCGTTGCGCATGTCAATTATATCTACGGAAATGCCGGCAGCTTTTCCGTAGATATAATGGGAAGAGAAAGTCCGTGGAGGAAAACTCTGTGAACTTTCTCTTCAAAGCGGTGCGGAAAGAACCGCAATGCGATCACGCAGCGGTTCTTTCCGCATCGCTTTGAAGAGAAAGTTCACTGAGTTTTCCTCCGCGGACTTTCTCTTCCCATTATATCACACACAATATGCTAAATCTCATGAAAATGGACATTGTCGGATGAAATGTAACCCCAGACCGTTTTAAGTCACAATGATCACGGTCATGGTCTGGAGTGGTCGGCCATATTGAAACTTTTTTTTTTTTTTTTGTTACAAAAGATCTTTCGTCCACCAATAATTCCTTAGAAGAATCTTCCAAGAAAGATTGTTCATCCTTCACCTGGGACACATTGACTGTAAAGGTCATTGTGGAGAAAAATGTTTAGGCTGATCAATGAAACAATCATCCCTTTGTTAAAGGGTTCTCCAGGCTTATTAATGGATGACCCATCTTAAGGATCAAATAAAGATCGGCAAAGATCCAACACCTGGAGTGAAGAGACCATATCATTCACAGACAACGCCACGCATTGTACAGTGCTTGTGCTCGGTATGGCAGCTCAATTCCATTCACTTGAATGGGACTGGGGTGCGAACAGGCCATCTGCCCATTATGGTGTGAAGGGACTTCTAGACTGTACATACACTGCTAAAAATTCTGGGAAAGGAATATGCAAATAAATCCGTCTTGGGGGAAGGACTTCTGACCCACGGCTATGACCCCTCACTTAGACTACCAGTACCATGTTTTATACTCATGAGGGGCAATAACCCCAAAATGGGTATCTGCGGGTGGGTTTTGCTTCCTTTTGGAGGAGATTTTCAGACTTGACTTTAAAAGGTTTGTGTAGGACATGAAAACATGGCTGCTTTCTTCTTCAAAGAATGTGACATCCTATCCATTGGTCATATGGCCATGCTGCAGCTCAGTCTCATTCATTTTAATTGGATGGAGAAATGGCATTGCCATGTGACCAAGGGACACTATGTCACTTCCTGAGAAGAAGCAGCCATGTTTTCAAGTCCTGCACAGCCTCTTGAAAGAGTTGTCACTCCACTGAGTCTGGTGCAGTTTTTTCTTTATCCCCCACCATTCCTGAGCAATAATTTTACTTTCAGCAAAATTTTTCCCACTGTCAGGTGGGCTGTCCCTGTCTGAAACGGCCTGACACCGCCCACTTGACAGTAGAGAGTATAACTGTGCTAAAACTAACAGCACCATTTGCTCCAGAAAAGTATGTGCTAGAGGAATAATCCCAACTGTGCTGGAATCAGTAGAGTGACACCTATTAGATGCTAAGAACTGGATTTGGTAGAGGGGGTAAAAGGTCCTCTTTGATTCCAATCATATCACTAGGTTTCTGGAAAATCAGCCGTTGATCTATAGGGAGAGACCTTCCAAAAGGTGGCGTAGGAGCATGTTCCCCCTTTACCCCAGCCTCCTAGGAATATCCGCACCATCATGTTATTCCTGATGTTCCCATGTCCATGGGGGTGCACAGTCCTTTTCTCTCCTTGAAGGTGATGGTTGTGTACTTAGGGCCGCGATTTTGTTACAACTAGTACTGATGAGCTATTGTGGAGCAGAATCCCACACGGCACTTTCTAGAATGAAATTATCAATCACCCTGAACGCACACCCATTACTTATTTAGTTAACATCCGAGTCCCTAAATCATTTGTGACAGCGAGGGCTGCTGAAAACACCATCCAGATGGGGGAACTGATGGGTGTGTTTAGGTTTTCACATATCCCAGCGTGATCAAAGATCCGGCTTAGAAGAATGTTATACATTCAGCCATCAATTTCAGAGTCCGCTGCCTTTCTTATCCCTCCATCATGCCTGTGGAAATATTATTTGTGCAGCGCAGACAGTCTCGGTTACAGCTTATTCTTCTGAACGGCAGCAAATTTGTAAAAATCTCTGCCCCCCCCCCCCCTCCACATAGACTCAGCTAGATGTCCCCATTGACAAAAACTGGCACTGCGAGTTGCCACTTTCTTCTCTACTGCTGTAATGTGATGGAAAGCTGCTGTATACATTGTAATGTACAGATATATCCAGCTTGTGAGAATTCGGTCCCGGAATTGTTAGGGAGTCTGCAGTATCACGTAATACATGGTGTTAGCCCCAGTCCAGATGGCCTCTGGTTTTGTTTTGGCGGATATAGTATGAACATGCACATAAGAATCCAGCAGTATCTGTCTGTGCTTTCTTGGGCCCAGCAGAGGAATTGAGAACGACCCTCAGTCTATATAGAATATGTATACGTCCGTAATTGGATTGTATACGTAATATGATTATTGTACACCTAGGACTAATGATCAATAAGATATAACGTTATTTCTGAACCACCCCATTAGAAGTAGACCCTAGAGACAAGTGATTGGTACAAGTGGTTGTTTCTTCTGCTGGGCCTTTGTGGCCTATTACTATGTCTGAACCAGGGCCCACCAGAGCATCCTTGTTACTGGTAGACCAGTCCGAACCTAGGCTCTGGTCATCTTGACTTTGTGATGTGACAATCTCAGATTAGTTCCTGTACCAGGTCACTTAAAGAGGATCTTTCATCACTTTCACCAGTTCCAGCTATTTAATAGTTAATAATAATTAGTTAATAGGCACTTGGATTTTTTTCTCTAGCCCCCACCATTCCTGAGCAATCAATGCTGTTAGTTTTGGTGCCTGATAGACTATTTAGTCTCTGTACTGTCAGGAGGGCGGTGTCAGGCAGGAGCAGACAAGGGGTGTGATTCTGAGCACTGACACTGGCTGCCTCTGATTGTGACTCTGAATCACACCCCCACTGCCCACCTGACATTACAGAGACTTAATAGCACATCAGGCATCAAAACTAACTGCGCTTGTTGCTCAGGAACGGTGGGGGCTAGAGAGAAAATTCCAGCTGTGCTGGAATCAGTGAACAAGCGACTATTACCAGATACTGACTAGGTGGAGATGGTGAAAGGTCCTATTTAAGGGAAATTCTGCTTTTGGTCTGATTGGAGACAGGAATAGAGGAACTTTGGCTGTAAGTGGCAACATTGGAGGTGGTGGAGTCTCCAAGTAGGAAAAAATTATTCATTCTCCTTTGGAGAAAGGTCAAGATTTTTGTCTTGTAAACTATGCCAATGAATCCTCCCTATCCCCTAATACACATGCAAGTTGAACTCAACCAGTGTGCATATATAATCTGAATAAAGATGGCCAAATCTTACCAGATTTCTTTTGTAAATATTGGCCACCCTCTGAAGTCTGGTTAGACCCCTAAGTATAATAAGCAGAGGACCATGGAAGGTGCAGAAAAACAATCGCACTCCCTTCCTGTGCTCCTTCGTGGGCAACTTTAGTCCTCTTATGGCCCCCTGGTGACGTCAACAGACAGTGGGGACCGGTGAAGCCTGTATTTGGGTCTCAGCAAAAATTTGGGGCTTGAGCAAACCTGAGATTTTGGGAAACTTCTAAGAAACCCGGCTTGTTACAAATCAGTTCACTCATCTCTAATCCTGAATAGGGAAAGTGGAGTAAAGCTGGCCATACACAGCATACATGCATGCTTAGACGAACTGTGTCCATACCAGGAACAGAAGAGAAAGCCTTCCCTGGTAGTGGCTTATCTCCCCCAACAACGAAACATCAGGCAACAGTCTGGAGGCCTCCCATACCCCATATACAATAGACGCTCTATGGATTCAGACTCCTCTGATAGCGGCTTCTCCCTCCTGAGAACAGAAGATGGTGCATGTTGAAGTCCAACAGCTGGCGCCTTCTTTTTCCTGACATCTGTGGGATGGTTCAGACATCTTCATACACATTTGATAGTTGGCCGGTTCCTCAGAAATCAGTAGACTTGGCCAACAGTCACCTAATATATATATAATATATATACAAACGTCCTGATTCTTCCCATACTAACCACTTTGTTATTTTTACTTTAAGGTTGAATAGTTCTTTAATAGCCGGTTCCTCTGCCTATAGCAACAATAATTTACCCAAACATTTCCTATAATTTAGTACTTTAGTCATCATCCGCTATAAATGGGGAGGGGGTCTTTCCCCTTGCCTGGAACATGCTGTGCTTCTCATTGCTAGACCCCTGGATGTGTAGAAGATGAAGTGAAGCCACCGCTAGTATGTCGCTCTCCACATTCCTCCGCACAAGTTGCTGAGCAGTGGAAATAAATGGCTTTGTTCCTGGGTAAACCTCACATGGCCACTTGAGCAATTGTGCATCCGACACATCAGAGGTGCATGACAGTGTCTCCTGTACCCGCTTTCTACATGAATAGCTTCTCGGCTTGTACAATCTCTTGTGTTTGAGGAGTCACATTACACTGGATGTCTGATCTTCCCTCCGAGCCTGAAACAATTGGTGTATTCTTTGTTGAAAGAGAGAAGGTTTTAAAGAGCCTCATTGTGCCTCGGTGACCCGTTCAGCTGTGTGTATTTATCTCATTACAAAAGGCATAAATGTAATGTCAAGCCAAACAATGTGTGTGCCAGGCATTCATAACTCGCCCGTAGGTAGGAGGCCGAGAGCCGCTGAGTCTGTCTGCAGCACATTTCCAGTTAGGAGACGTGCTTGGACCTCATTTGTGTCTCCTACGAGTCACAAGTACTTTGGATTATGTACCAACTTATATAAAAGTAAGAAAGGAATGGAAAACCAAAGCCCATTGGAGACCTGGGAGTCCTGCTGGGCCATGTGCATGGAGCCAGTAAGTAGACACCATGTGACATCTGTCCCTTGTCCACTGCATGGTGCCAAACCATCTCTGCTCATTTTGGACCGCTTTTGCGATTTTTTTTTTTTTTTTTGATTTTTTTTTTCTACTGTGATTACAGCCAGCCATGAAGCCGGTACTTTCTGCAGTGGAAAACCAAATATCTAGTACCCAAAGTCACCAAACCAAGTGGATCCAGTACAATGCAGTGTAAAAGTGACTTATGTAGTGAAAGTTTGGTGACAGCTAATAGGCCGCTGCACTACACAAAAAGCATTAGCACAAAACACACTTTTTTTAATCACTGGGCAAAGCCCTGGTGAAGGCTATCATCTACTACGTGATGCTGTATGTAGACGTTTGGGGATGTTGTATGATGGCTTCATACAATGTGATGGTTTACAGAGCCATAGTATAGTTCTATAGGTGAGTCCTTTGCTTGCCTTATGGAGGATCCCACTTTTGGACTTGTCCGAAGGGTCCCTTGACAATAAGCTGATCACAAGTTGCCCCCTCTGTCCCCAGCGACTAGTTATACTATGGAGAAACCTGGCAATAAATTACATTAAAAGTAAATTAAATTTCCCCATTGGCCAAATCTGATGGTTCTGGCGGTACTGGCCGACCATCTAGTGTGTGATGATCCCTGACGCTTCCCCAATAACTGAGTCAAACTTGATCCTAATCTTCCTTGACATCTCTGTACAAAGCTGTGTTCCTACCAAGACATCTCTTGTACAGAGAATACATTCATTCCCATTGTTGTCTGCCCAAGCCAGTTGGCCTACCAGCATGTACGAAGCCATGGAGACTTCAGGCAGATATTGGCCGGGTTGGGAGTTGATGTCCTATTCGTAGCCGGTTTCGCCAGTATACCCCTATGGAAGTGTCGAGAGACTGTAAACACCGAACAAGTCCAGACTCCATTCCCTGTAGAAGAAACCTTTCTTTCCTTACTTTTGGCTTCAGTGTTTTTACAGTGAACAAAAGCCGACTTTGATTTTCCCTGTCAAAAAAGATTTATGTAAAGTATAAACAAAGGTGATATAGGGGCGGCATTCATTTACCAACGTGTACACTATGTATTATCTCTGTACTGTGACATCACTGTGTGTATTATCTCTGTACTGTGACATCACTGTGTATATTATCGCTGTACTGTGACATCACTGTGTGTATTATCTCTGTACTGTGACATCACTGTGTATATTATCGCTGTACTGTGACATCACTGTGTGTATTATCCCTGTACTGTGACATCACTGTATTATCCCTGTACTGTGACATCACTGTGTATATTATCCCTGTACTGTGACATCACTGTGTGTATTATCTCTGTACTGTGACATCACTGTGTGTATTATCTCTGTACTGTGACATCACCGTGTGTATTATTCCTGTACTGTGACATCACTGTGTGTATTATCCCTGTACTGTGACATCACTGTGTGTATTATCCCTGTACTGTGACATCTGTGTGTATTATCCCTGTACTGTGACATCACTGTGTGTATTATCCTGTACTGTGACATCACTGTGTGTATTATCTCTGTACTGTGACATCACTGTGTATTATCCTGTACTGTGACATCACTGTGTGTATTATCCCTGTACTGTGACATCACTGTGTGTATTATCCCTGTACTGTGACATCACTGTGTGTATTATCTCTGTACTGTGACATCACCATGTGTATTATCCCTGTACTGTGACATCACTGTATTATCCCTGTACTGTGACATCACTGTGTGTATTATCCTTGTACAGTGACATCACCATGTGTATTATCCCTGTACTGTGACATCACTGTGTGCATTATCCCTGTACTGTGACATCACTGTGTGTATTATCTCTGTACTGTGACATCACTGTGTGTATTATCCCTGTACTGTGACATCACTGTGCATTATCCCTGTACTGTGACATCACTGTGTGTATTATCTCTATATTGTGACATCACTGTGTGTATTATCCCTGTACTGTGACATCACTGTGTTTATTATCTCTGTACTGTGATATCACTGTGTGTATTATCCCTGTACTGTGACATCACTGTGTGTATTATCCCTGTACTGTGACATCACTGTGTGTATTATCCCTGTACTGTGACATCACTGTGTGTATTATCCCTGTACTGTGACATCACTGTGTGCAATATACCATTGTGTAAAGGAGACCAAAATAATCCTACGTTTTTTTTCACGTTAAGGTGGTTGTGGGAGAATTGGGCTTCATTACAAGGTTTGCTATGGGGTCACATGGGTACTTATACTCAAATCAAACCCCCATGACCCATATACTGATGGTGTGTCCTGAGCGATATGTCATCACTTCTTGAGGCAGGAATACCCCTAGCACTGGCATTGTATGATATTACATACATTGTTTTTTGTATTAGGTACAATTATACCTGCAATACCAGGCACAGCCTCTGGACAAGGGAGGCACTGTTTCTGAAGAAAATAAGAGATCTTGCAATCTCATAACCCCTTTTTTAGCCTTATACCTTCTTAGTAAGCACCTTTCATTTGCAGTCTGCCATAGACCTCCATGGATGAATCCATTGGACTAGTAACCCTGATCCTTGTCCCTATAATCCGTGATCATCTCAATGAACAAACGAGTCACAGAATTGTGTGTAAATGTTGTGCAGCCTTACATCTATATCCTACAAACCCAATGCATCTATCTGTACATCTCCATTATAGTTATGGGCTGCCTGGCCCGGCTCTATGGATATGTTGTTATTGTGCAGTGACAGCTCGGGGAAAAGAGCTCTGGAGAATATTTTGGAGTCTGAACAGAGCAATTTGAGCCTATGCCCTTCCGATTGTGATCTTTGTTCTAGCTCCCAGCTGGCAGCCTCGTCCTCTAATCCTTGTGGAAACTTACATTTCAAGCACAAAAGCTATTTTATGTCTTATCCTAGTGCACAGATGTTGTGGAGAGGATGTAGGAGAGGACGGCTCGGGGTGCGCTTTACTTTATGACTTGCTTTACAGCAGCACTTCCTTTCCGAAGTCGTATCATTTATATTGTAACCATTAATAAAAAGTAAAATTTCCATCCGTCACTGGCACGTACAGCTGGCCTAGAAAGTCCAACAAATTAATAATAGGGAGCTCCAAATTCAAGACCATAAATGTAGTGGATCTAAAGTGTAATACTTTATCTCTCCTGTGGAGGCACTGTGGATAAATTGCACACTTGGTATCAGGTCATCCATAGATCACAGCTGATCGTGGGCAAACTGGGAAGCCTTGTTTGAAGAATAGGGTATAAGGGTCTGATCACTGGGGTTTGTCAAGAACAGGGTCCAACCAAGGTTGCATGTGCAGAGAGATGTTAGAAGTGATAGCAGTTGGCTCAATGACTAAATTGAATGTGTACGGTCAGCTGTAGTATAAGAGAGAGACATGGACTTGAACGTGTGCACATGCCACGTAAAGTGATATGTGCTGCCCCTGCCTCCATGGACCCATTGATTTGCTTCAGTGAACATCTTCAGTACACGTGATATCTCTGTACAATCTAGTATATACTGCACGTCACTGTCGGCCATGCTATATGTTCAGTTCAGCATTGCAATTTCAGGAATGTCCTGTCTTCTTTACATGGCCCTTGCACTTGATCTTCTGTCATCATAAGAATTCCACGTTTCTTAACCACTTGCTAAGACGACTTAACCAGAGTGCAAGGTTACGAGCCCTGTCACATGTTATATACACCGTGCACAATGCTAGGGATGAAAATATCCTATGCCTTATCCAGAATCAATATTTGTGGATCGGACAACCTTATCTAGAGTCTATAAAGCCGCTATACCATTGATCCTCTTCTGACCATACTATAAATCACTAATCTAGAATCAACAGCTTCTAATCCGGGCCTATTGTGAGCGACTTACTTATTAAGCCAAGGTTTCTGCACCCAGCCATTGTGTAACAGGAGACGTGTGATCACTTCGGTCGACTCCTCCCTGGATTCACTATAAAACGTGTTATGAGGAATTCACTATTACATGTATTCGGCCATGTAGAAGAGCATTCCAGCCGTATACGGGTAACAATCGTTGGCATATACCTCACAAGTCTTCAGAGGGCTCCATACACCCAACGGAAAGGCATGACCCAACTTAGTCAGGCTCTGTGCACACAGCAAGGCTTTCATAAGCAGTAAATGTCTAAACGACTTCCCAACATGTTCCACGAATGGTTGTCATTGTATCAGTATACAGGGGCTTATGTAACCCATTGGAATCCCCCAAAAAGTTCTAGAAGAGATCCCTAGTAAGGGCAGGACCCATGTGAGTCACGCCGTATGCACACAGTGTATATGGGGGCAGAAGTAATCCATTGAGATCCAAATTTTTTACTGGATTAGGAAATTTATGTTAATATGGTTTTTGTATAAAAGTATCCCCAGTGCCAGATTACTGCTTTCCTGTGGCAGCAGCGCTCCTCTTTATAGCCTCTTTCTTTATACTTCGTTCTTTAAATATTGGTTCAGTGATGTCATAGCAAAAGTGGGATTTCCAATATTGGAGCGCTTCAACGGATAGAACATGCGCTTTTTATGTCATATGGAAGTTCAGTTTGGTGTTATAGGCTATCATGGGTGCCTATGATGGCTGATCCTAACCTATCTATCTGCAGGGCTGGATTGATCTGCTGGGTTCGGGTGATCCTAACTGATATATCTGTGGGAATGGGTTGATCTGTTGGGTTCTGGTGACCCTAACCTATCTATCTGCGTGGCTGGGTTCTAGTGACCCTAACCTATCTATCTGCGTGGCTGGGTTCTAGTGACCCTAACCTATATATCTGCGTGGCTTGGTTCTGGTGACCCTAACCTATCTATCTGCAGGGCTGAGTTCTGGTGACCCTAACCTATCTATCTGCGTGGCTTGGTTCTGGTGACCCTAACCTATATATCTGCGTGGCTGGGTTCTGGTGACCCTAACCTATATATCTGCAAGGCTTGGTTCTGGTGACCCTAACCTATATATCTGCAAGGCTCGGTTCTGGTGACCCTAACCTATATATCTGCAAGGCTCGGTTCTGGTGACCCTAACCTATATATCTGCAAGGCTTGGTTCTGGTGACCCTAACCTATCTATCTGCGTGGCTTGGTTCTGGTGACCCTAACCTATATATCTGCGTGGCTGGGTTCTGGTGACCCTAACCTATATATCTGCAAGGCTTGGTTCTGGTGACCCTAACCTATATATCTGCAAGGCTCGGTTCTGGTGACCCTAACCTATCTATCTGCGTGGCTTGGTTCTGGTGACCCTAACCTATATATCTGCAAGGCTTGGTTCTGGTGACCCTAACCTATATATCTGCAAGGTTCGGTTCTGGTGACCCTAACCTATATATCTGCAAGGCTTGGTTCTGGTGACCCTAACCTATCTATCTGCAGGGCTGGGTTGATCTGTTGGGTTCTGGTGACAGACTCCCTTTTAACGAAACATTTTGAGATGTTGAGATAACCCTGACATGATGTACAAGATAACAATCTATGACCTGATACAGTAGCACAAAGGTAAACTTAAGACACACACATCACAAACTTGAGAAGCGACCAAACCAGTTCTTGGAAGAATTGCCGCCATGTACTAGAGGCAGCCTGGCTGTGATTGATCACAATGTCTGACTGTTGACACAATGGTGACAGAAGAGACCAACTTAAAATAGGACACTTGGCGTTCTGATTACATGACACGAAGGATTACAAGCAGTCACTCAGTGGAGTCTTTAAGACCTCTCCACCTTTAGCACATTGGAGACCTATGTTCAGTACTTCACTTTTAGTGTTATGTTTTTGATGATGATGGTATGTCATGTTCAGAACATCTACCACTGGCTCCAATTACACCAAACAATGGCTGCTTAGTGCTGGTGGCTAATGCTGGCCATACTGGGTGACTTCTCCCAGCCACACCATTGATGGTGGAAGATCTCACATCCAGAAACCCACAGCAATGGTATGGCCTGAAACAGTATGTCACAAAACAGCTTCCACTTTTCCGGGAGATCTACAAGATTCTGGAGCGCGTCTGTGGAAATTTTTGAAGGGCATTTGTGAGATCAGACACCAGCACCCAATTCCATTCTAGGTTTTAGAGGGGGCTTGAGGTAAGGGGCCCAGTCAGGTCTTCTACACCAAACCCAGCAACCATTTCTAGATGTTCCTGAACTAAGTCAATGCTCCGACGAAGTTGGAAGCAAACAACTGTCCAAAATATCTTGGTCTGCTGGAACTAAGGGATTTAGGCTTGGGTTGTTCCTCCCTCACCAAACTTTACAGCGGGCACGATGCAGTCAAGTAGGTAATGTTCTCCTGCCATTCGCCAAACGCAGACTAGTCCATCAGACTACCAGATAGAGAACATTCCAAAGTCTAGTGGTGGCCTTGTACGTTACATCGCTACATTTGGCATTGTCTTTGTTGATGTAAGAGTTGTATATAGTTCCTTGGCCATGGAAACCCATGCCATGAATCACTCAACGAGGTTTTTGCATTGATAATGTCGGAGATGGTTTGGACTCTGCAGACCAGATTTTAATGCTTCTTGGCATTCATTGACCCCACTTTAAGGCCTTGTACACACGACTGAGTATATGGGCTATATTAACACCTTTCGTGCTACATTGATCTCAATGGGGGGTTCTGTTCCATTCCGCTTCGTTTGCATGGAGCTGGATGCTCCAAGATACTGGACCGGAGCTTCTGAACCCCTTTGGCCTGCACACTTGGCATGAGGCCTAACTTTACATAGTCCGGCAGTTCATAATTGACTTTCTGTGGTTTAGAAACACTTCCACTTTTTAATATTACTGCTGAGAGAGGATGGTGGACTATCTACGAGGGAGGAGTGTTGTTTCAGTGGCCACATCTTATAACAGTACCACGCTGAGTTTTTTTTTTGGAACGACCCATCTTTTCAATGTTACAAACCCCTTTAAGAGCTGGGACCAATACTTGTGTCCATGTAGTGTGTTGCAAGCAGGAGGTTTGGTGCATCGGCTGTACCTCGCCGGTGTGACTACTTTTACTTTGTGAGGTCTCTCGTACAGTAGGGGAGGCAAACAACCATGTTCTGCTTATAACTGAACCAAGGCTAAGTCAATTTAGGGAATAATTCATGTGGAAAAACCTGCAGAAACGTCTGATAAATGAGTCGATGTAGGGAAACGCAATCTTTCGCTTTAGTCGAGCTGCTTTCCGATGATTGCTTCTGGCTTTGATGGCTGTGGCCGCCTTCAAAGCTCATTTCTGCTATTTCATACCTTAAAATCCCCCTCCGCGGCGCGCCGTCTACTGACGTGGGATCTCTCATGAATTTGTTCTGGTCGCTCAGCTATTTTAGAGGTTTGGAATATAAGAATGGAAATCTGTATGGGAACGCTTTATGGCGGTGCTGCGCAGTATTTTTGTACTTGGCTCCTGCAGAAGGTTTTGATAACTGTGGTTTGACCATAAGCTCTTTGGATATTGGCCATAGCTGAAAGTATGTATTTTCTTCCACGTGGTGTCTCTCGGCCTCGCTGCTTGTTATGTGGTGAACGCAATCTCTCTTGTTATTAGGAAGCTTAGCCGGCTGCGTGTGTCTACGACCGCATGACTAAGACAGTAGGTTTTCATTAGGAAGAGTGTGTGCGACTTCAAGAAATATACATGTTACAGGAAAATTCCAATAACCTTCTGGATCTGCCTCGGTCCTGGCTTGTCAGCAATTAATTTTTTTTATTTTCATACTGAAGACCTATCCACATGATAGGCCTGTGATGGCTGCTACCTCTGGCACCTGTGCCATAGGTTACTCAGAGCCCTCTCTTTGGGCACCCATCCTTGGAACAGATTATACTGTGTGGGGGCCACCATGGAGCAGATTGTACTGTGGGGACCACTGTACAGCAGATTGTACTGTGTGGGGGCCACCATGGAGAAGATTGTACTGTGTGGGGACCACTGTACAGCAGATTGTACTGTGTGGGGGCCACTGTGCAGCAGATTATACTGTGTGGGGGCCACTGTGGAGCAGATTGTACTGTGTGGGGGCCACTGTGCAGCAGATTATACTGTGTGGGGGCCACTGTGGAGCAGATTGTACTGTGTGGGGGTCACAGTGGAGCAGATTATACTGTGTGGGGGCCACTGTGCAGCAGATTATACTCTGTGGGGACCACTGTACAGCAGATTATACTGTGTGGGGACCACTGTGCAGCAGATTATACTGTGTGGAGACCACTGTGCAGCAGATTATACTGTGTGGGGACCACTGTGCAGCAGATTATACTGTGTGGGGACCACTGTGCAGCAGATTATACTGTGTGGGGGCCACTGTGGAGCAGATTGTACTGTGTGGGGGGCCACTGTGCAGCAGATTATACTCTGTGGGGGCCACTGTGGAGCAGATTGTACTGTGTGGGGGTCACAGTGGAGCAGATTGTACTGTGTGGGGGTCACAGTGGAGCAGATTATACTGTGTGGGGGCCACTGTGCAGCAGATTATACTGTGTGGAGACCACTGTGCAGCAGATTATACTGTGTGGGGACCACTGTGCAGCAGATTATACTGTGTGGGGACCACTGTGCAGCAGATTATACTGTGTGGAGGCCACTGTGCAGCAGATTATACTGTGTGGGGACCACTGTGTAGCAGATTATACTGTGTGGAGGCCACTGTGCAGCAGATTATACTGTGTGGGGACCACTGTGCAGCAGATTATACTGTGTGGGGACCACTGTGCAGCAGATTATACTGTGTGGGGGCCACTGTGCAGCAGATTATACTGTGTGGGGGCCACTGTGGAGCAGATTGTACTGTGTGGGGACCACTGTGCAGCAGATTATACTGTGTGGAGACCACTGTGCAGCAGATTATACTGTGTGGGGACCACTGTGCAGCAGATTATACTGTGTGGGGACCACTGTGCAGCAGATTATACTGTGTGGGGGCCACTGTGGAGCAGATTGTACTGTGTGGGGGGCCACTGTGCAGCAGATTATACTCTGTGGGGGCCACTGTGGAGCAGATTGTACTGTGTGGGGGTCACAGTGGAGCAGATTATACTGTGTGGGGGCCACTGTGCAGCAGATTATACTCTGTGGGGACCACTGTACAGCAGATTATACTGTGTGGAGACCACTGTGCAGCAGATTATACTGTGTGGGGACCACTGTGCAGCAGATTATACTGTGTGGGGACCACTGTGCAGCAGATTATACTGTGTGGGGACCACTGTGCAGCAGATTATACTGTGTGGAGGCCACTGTGCAGCAGATTATACTGTGTGGGGACCACTGTGTAGCAGATTATACTGTGTGGAGGCCACTGTGCAGCAGATTATACTGTGTGGGGACCACTGTGCAGCAGATTATACTGTGTGGGGACCACTGTGCAGCAGATTATACTGTGTGGGGGCCACTGTGCAGCAGATTATACTGTGTGGGGGCCACTGTGGAGCAGATTGTACTGTGTGGGGGCCACTGTGCAGCAGATTATACTCTGTGGGGGCCACTGTGGAGCAGATTGTACTGTGTGGGGGTCACAGTGGAGCAGATTATACTGTGTGGGGGCCACTGTGCAGCAGATTATACTCTGTGGGGACCACTGTACAGCAGATTATACTGTGTGGGGACCACTGTGCAGCAGATTATACTGTGTGGAGACCACTGTGCAGCAGATTATACTGTGTGGGGACCACTGTGCAGCAGATTATACTGTGTGGGGACCACTGTGCAGCAGATTATACTGTGTGGAGGCCACTGTGCAGCAGATTATACTGTGTGGAGGCCACTGTGCAGCAGATTATACTGTGTGGGGACCACTGTGCAGCAGATTATACTGTGTGGGGACCACTGTGCAGCAGATTATACTGTGTGGGGGCCACTGTGCAGCAGATTATACTGTGTGGGGGCCACTGTGGAGCAGATTGTACTGTGTGGGGGCCACTGTGCAGCAGATTATACTCTGTGGGGGCCACTGTGGAGCAGATTGTACTGTGTGGGGGTCACAGTGGAGCAGATTATACTGTGTGGGGGCCACTGTGCAGCAGATTATACTCTGTGGGGACCACTGTACAGCAGATTATACTGTGTGGGGACCACTGTGCAGCAGATTATACTGTGTGGAGACCACTGTGCAGCAGATTATACTGTGTGGGGACCACTGTGCAGCAGATTATACTGTGTGGGGACCACTGTGCAGCAGATTATACTGTGTGGAGGCCACTGTGCAGCAGATTATACTGTGTGGAGACCACTGTGCAGCAGATTGTACTGTGTGAGGGTCACAGTGCAGCAGATTGTACTGTGTGGGGGTCACAGTGGAGCAGAAAGCGCTATAAAGCCCCATTCGTATGACCATATTTTGCTGGTCTATAATTGTGTGCAATTGTGGACCCGCACATTATTAAGGTTAAATTGCCTTGTGGGCACTTTGTGATAAATTAGTGGGTTTTGGGTTGCAGTTTGGGCACTCAGTCTCTAAAAGGTTCGCCATCACTGCAATAAATATCTGATCGGTGGGGATCAGACACCCACCCCGATCAGCTGATCTATGTCTGGCTGCAAAGGACGGGAAGCGCAGAGCAGAAGTAGGCCAGTGCCACCGCTATACAGTATAAGGGGTCTATTACTTGAATAGGATCAGAGCTTCTCCAGCCCTGTACTGTGCAGGAGCTTCTCGGGCTCAACTGGATCAGCTGATCAGTGCAGGGTCTGGGTGTTGGACCTCCACTGATCAGATACTAATGACCTATCCTGCAGATAGGTTATCAGTATTATAAACAAGAAAGCCCTTTTAGGCAAAGACCCCCTGATTGTGGACAAGCTGCTTTTTTGTTGCAGATTTTCCTGCGTTTTTTGGCTTGAAAAGGAAATATAAAGGAAGTTCTTATACTTTTCCCTTCTGTTATGTCGACTCCTGGTTTTGGCTCAAACAAAGGTTGCAAAATTTTCCACAGAAACAGCAGCTTTTCCATATCGTGGGCCCTTTTGCTTTAAAGAAGTATTTCAAAACTTGATGACATATCACTTCCAAAAAGTTTCAAAAAATTATTATTTTTTTTTTATAAAGTGCAACTCTTTGTATTGTCTTCCAGGCAGCAAAGTAAACCTTGTGAAGATCACAGCTACAGCATCCAGTCCCCGGGACACCGCCCTGGCCGCGGTTATATGTAGTGCGCTGTCCACCGTGCTCTTAGCTCTGCTTATCCTCTCTGTTATCTACTGCAAGAGACAGTTCATGGAGAAGAAGCCAAACTGTAAGTATATAGGAGTCCTGTCTCTGTATATACAGACCTGTGGGGCATGGAGCCACAGACGTCTCCTTTACCCACATACCCCACCATACTATTGTAGACTAAACCTGCCATGCACAAACAATGCAGCATACCCTGTATTCACTGTGCCCATAATTTCTCCAGCTGGTCTTTCATTACTATAAGTTGTGTATATAGTGACATAAACATTGCTGCCTTCACATCTAAGAATCCAGTCAGTCTGTGGCGGAGAATATCATGATGTGACTCCCGCCCGGCTGCTTATAGCCTTCATTCTTATCAGAACACTACAATTCAGCTCGCAGTGCCCGCCATGTCTGACAGTGTGGTTGCTATGGATGCTTCCCTCCCTTCTTTCAGTCTCTTTCCTTCCCTACCTTCTTTCTATCTCCATTCTTTCCTTCTGTTATATTCCTTTTCCTTCCTCCCTTCTTTCCTTCTCTACCTTCTTTCTTCTCTTCTTTCTTCCCTTCCCTCCCCTTCCTTCCCTCCCTCCCCTCCCTCCCCTCCTTCCCCTTCCTTCCCCCCCTCCCTCCCCTCCTTCCCCTTCCTTCCCCCCTTCCCCTTCCTTCCCCCCTTCCCCTTCCTTCCCCCCTTCCCCTTCCTTCCCCCCTTCCCCTTCCTTCCCCCCTTCCCCTTCCTTCCCCCCTTCCCCTTCCTTCCCCCCTTCCCCTTCCTTCCCCCCTTCCCCTCCTTCCTCCCCTTCCTTCCCTCCCCCCTCCCCCCCTCCCTCCCCCCTCCCCCCTCCCTCCCCCCTCCCCTTCCTCCCCTCCCCCCTCCCCTTCCTTCCTTCCCTCCCCTTCCTTCCTTCCCTCCCCTTCCTTCCCTCCCCCCCTCCCCTTCCTTCCCTCCCCTTCCTTCCCTCCCCCCTCCCCTTCCTTCCTTCCCTCCCTTCCCCCCCTCCCCTTCCTTCCTTCCCCCCTCCCCTTCCTTCCCTCCCCCCTCCCCTTCCTTCCCTCCCCTTCCTTCCCTCCCCCCCTCCTTCCTTCCCCCCCTCCCCTTCCTTCCTTCCCCCCCTCCCCTTCCTTCCTTCCCCCCCTCCCCTTCCTTCCCTCCCCCCCTCCTTCCCTCCCTCCCCTTCCTTCCCTCCCCCCCTCCCCTTCCTTCCCTCCCCCCCTCCCCTTCCTTCCCTCCCCCCCTCCCCTTCCTTCCCTCCCCTTCCTTCCCCCCTCCCCTTCCTTCCTTCCCCTTCCTTCCTTCCCCCCTCCCCTTCCTTCCCCCCCTCCCCTTCCTTCCTTCCCCCCCTCCCCTTCCTTCCTTCCCCCCCTCCCCTTCCTTCCTTCCCCCCCTCCCCTTCCTTCCCTCCCCCCTTCCCCCCTCCCCTTCCTTCCCTCCCCCCTCCCCTTCCTTCCTTCCCTCCCCCCCCTTCCTTCCTTCCCTCCCCCCCCTTCCTTCCTTCCCTCCCCCCCCTTCCTTCCTTCCCTCCCCCCCCTTCCTTCCTTCCCTCCCCCCCCTTCCTTCCTTCCCTTCCCCCCCTTCCTTCCTTCCCTCCCCCCCTTCCTTCCTTCCCCCCTCCCCTTCCTTCTCCCCTCCCCTTCCTTCCCTCCTCCCCTCCTTCCTTCCCCTTCCTTCCCTCCCCTTCCTTCCTTCCCCTTCCTTCCTTCCCTCCCCTTCCTTCCTTCCCTCCCCTTCCTTCCTTCCCCCCCTCCCCTTCCTTCCCCCCCTCCCCTTCCTTCCCCCCTCCCCTTGCTTCCCCCCCCCCTCCCCTTGCTTCCCCCCCTCCCCTTGCTTCCCCCCCTCCCCTTGCTTCCCTCCCTCCCCTTCCTTCCCTCCCTCCCCTTCCTTCCCTCCCTCCCCTTCCTTCCCTCCCTCCCCTTCCTTCCCTCCCTCCCCTTCCTTCCTTCCTCCCCCCCCTCCCCTTCCTTCCTTCCTCCCCCCCCTCCCCTTCCTTCCTTCCTCCCCCCCCTCCCCTTCCTTCCTTCCTCCCCCCCTCCCCTTCCTTCCTTCCTCCCCCCCCTCCCCTTCCTTCCTCCCCCCCCTCCCTTCCCCCCCCCTCCCCTTCCTTCCTCCCCCCCCTCCCTTCCCCCCCCTCCCCTTCCTTCCCTCCTCCCCTTCCTCCCCTCCTTCCTCCCTCCCCCCCCTCCCCTTCCTTCCCTCCTCCCCTCCTTCCTTCCTTCCCTCCCTCCCTCAGAGGAATTCCTCAAGGCTGACATTGTATTTTTAGGCAAACTCATTGTAAGTCAGACATTTGTAACTTTCTTATACAGACGACTCAATAAATCCCTCCCATTTCTCATCTTTGTCCTGTACAGGGTCCAGCCGGTCCCCAGATGTGCAGTACACGGGGTCAGAGCTGCTGTGCTTTGACAGACCACAAGTCACGGAGCACCCACATAGGACGTACTGCCGCTGCCAGCAGGAGCCGCCACAGGCCTGTGGTAAGTAATAGGTTCACGTGCTGGCACCTTTACGCTCTACTCATACGCATCCGGTTACATTTGGATCGCTAAGTGAAATTTTTAGAAAAGAATTTCTGTGAAATTTTGTAAAACGTATCCTTTATCCTTCTTGTCCTCTAATTTGTAGTGATTGACACTATACAGACACTATATATAAGCCACTTCATCCATACTTCTTTGCTTCTCTGTTCCAGGCCCTGTTCACTTAATTCCGTCATTGTGCTGTGAGGAGACGTACAGCATCGACCGCGGTTGTATATTCCCATCACACAGCACCTTGTACGATGGGTAAGTGGGTTTTATTTGACTTATCTTTTCATCCGTAAAGGGGATGTCCAGTTAATTTCTGTTGATGAACCGGGATCCCCGCTGATCAGCCATATGCAGGGACTGTGATGTTCATGCAATTGGCATGGCCATATGTTACAGATAACATTGCACGGCCATGACGAAATAGGTGGCATGCAATGCAAACAGTGAAGCGGTCACAGCTCTTACACAAGCATGGTAGCCCTCTCGCTGATCAGCGGGGGTCCTAAAGATCAGACCTCACTGATCTTATTGATCACCTATCCTGAGGATAGGTCATCAACAGAAATGAACTGGACAACCCCTTTAGAGTAGAGAGACCTTATTGGTGGAGTCTGCGCTCGGTCCATAAAGGGTAATGACCATATGGAAAATGCCCAGACCCCTTTGACATCACTATTTTTCTGCCATTTTCTCTGGGATTTCAATGAATTCTTCAGTTTGTAATGTCTGTCATCTACACATGGGGAAGCTGAATTATTTTTGGCTGAACCAAAATATATGAGGATTCCAGAAATGAGACCTGACTGAGGAGCGGACACTGTAATTCCTAGTGATGCGCTCTGTGTGGGCTCCGTGTGACTGCGTAGGCCACAGATTAAGGCAGGTTGATATTTACAATCATTTAGGGACATTTCTAATAATTGCTGCTTTTTCAGGAACGCAGACGCTGAGGCGGACATGATTCCAACATGTTTTGGACCCACTTCACACTCGGCCTGCAGAGAGCTTGTAGAAACTTGGCCTCTTATGCAAACACCTCCTGGCAGTGATAGCTCCCCTGTCTGTGAGCCATATCCGGAGCTAATAGGAGGAGGAGGTGCAGACGCTAAGGACAAAGATACAGAGGAGCCAAGGATTTTACACACAAATAGTGTGCAGGGTATCGGGGCAGAGACGGAGGCGTCACCACATCTTCATTTATCAGAGCTGGACGCCTGTCAAGGAGATGAGAGAAACCATCCTGAGGAAGAGCATTCTTCATGTGGCCAAGATGAGACTCAGGTGAGGCGGCTTATCCAATGGGTATGGCCCATAATGTACGGACTAAATGCTCCATTTCGCAGACACTGTGCAGGGACCTGGACTCCCAGCATCATAGTCATCAGTGGTGTTAGAATTCCTGGCCTACCCGCAGGACAATAGTCATGTTTCCAGTACGAGGAGGCAGGGAGCCCTAACATTGTAGATGACCATGAAGCTGGGAGTCCGGGACGCTGTAAAGTGGTATGATCTAGGGCTGTGATGGCGAACCTTTGGGCACCCATCTGTGGAATAGATTATACTGTGTGGGGGCCACTGTGGAGCAGATTGTACTGTGTGGGGGCCACTATGGAGCTCATTGTACTGTGTGGGGGCCACTGTGGAGCTCATTGTACTGTGTGGGGGCCACTGTGGAGCTCATTGTACTGTGTGGGGGCTACTGTGGAGCAGATTGCACTGTGTAGGGGTCACTGTGCAGCAGACTATACTGTGTGGAGGCTTTTGTGGAGCAGATTGTACTGTGTAGGGGTCACTGTGAAGCAGTTTGGACTGTGTGGAGTTCACAGTGGAGCAGAAAGCTGTATAAAGCCCCATTCACTTGACCATATTTTGCAAGTCCGTAATTGTCTGCAATTGTGGATCTGCACATTATTAAGATTAAATTGCTGTGTTGGCACTTTGTGATAAATTAGTGGGTTTTGGGTTGCAATTTTGGCACTCGGTCTCTAAACGGTTCGCCTTCACTGATCTAGGGTCAACACATGGTCTGTATGTCATGAACTAAACACCGCTGTCCAAAATCAGCCTAAAGGGGCATAGCAAGTTAATAGGCAATGGCCAATGTTTGGGAAGGGACAGCTGTACAAATGATCATTGCCCTGAGTAAGAGTATGTTCACACAGAGGAATTTATATCAATATTTCAGACAGTTTTTTTCTTCAAAACCCTCTCCAAAATCTTACCCCTGGAACATGCATTGGTATGTTGGTGATGAGCCCTAGGTTTCTGCCACGGGTTTATTCCCAAAATTATACCTATGTACAATGGGACTAAAAACATCCATTATTGTTTCCCATTAAACAATAGGTGGCAGAAAAGACCCAGTTTTTGGGAAGACTGCCTCAAATTCCTTTGGGTGAACATACTATAAATGTGCCTTATTGGTGACTGTGGTAAAACTGCAGTAATCGTGTGTATGGATCCACCTGGTGTGAATGTGCGCTTAGACCTTTGTTACATACTTTGATACTGTTGTTATTACTATTGCACCATTTTGGATGGGAAATGTTCATTTATACATCACAGAGTAATCCTTTCATCATTTTTAGGAATGCTGAGTGGGATCTACCTCAAGGCTCACTGTCCAGAGGTCTATTTGTACATCAGCCAGCCTGAAGATCCACCAGATCTTACCCCTGGAGATCTATTTTTAAATCTACCACCTGGAAATCCATGCCTGAACATCCATATGGAGATTTACTTCAAGGTTCATTGTCCAGAGGTCTAATTCTACATCAGCCAACCAGAACATCTACTAGAGCCTTCACCTGGAGATCTACTTTTAGATCTACCACTTGGAAATCTACGCCTGGAGCTCTGCTTCTTAATCTACCACCTTTAAGATCTGTTTTTGGATTTGCCATTTGGAGATCGAGATCTGCTTACAGGGTTCTTTATAGGTTTTACGTGTTATCTTTGAATCCACTTCATGTATGATCAGTTGCTCATTGTGACCAGGTATCAGTATGGACCCGAGGATGAGCACATACAATGGATCTGAAGATGAGAATGTATTGTAGTGGACCTAAGGATGAGCATGTACTGTGATAAACCTGAGGATGAGCATGTACTGTGATAAACCTGAGGATGAGCATGTACTGTGATAAACCTGAGGATGAGCATGTACTCTGATAAACCTGAGGATGAGCATGTACTCTGATAAACCTGAGGATGAACATGTACTGTGATAGACCTGAAGAGGAGCATGTACTACAGTTGACCTGAGGATGAGTACATACTATGATGGACCTGAGGAGAAGCCTATGCTGCAATGGATCTGCCGCTGTATTCTTGGACAATGGTAGATTTATGATAGAAAACTACTAGATGAAGCTGACTGGAGACGTCCAGAGTGGGACTACAGTGATTTGTGAAGCAGAATGTAAATGTGATTCCTCATTATTTATGTGATGATCCTCATTGAGTTGTAGAGTTCATCTTCCTCGGACTGCAGCCTTGTATGGGGACGGCACATTGCAACTCTTTCCAATCTACTGACTACATGGACTATACAGTTGGATTGGTCTCCTGTACAGTCTGTGAGAGCCATGGTCACCTATGGATTGTACATTTGTCCAATCCCCTGAGGAACGCCTATGTAAATGGTCGCATGTCGAAATGATGACATTTCTGAGACCCCACCATGTGTACTGTCTATAAGCACTATCGCTGTGATGTATGTACATTGTATTTTATGTTTTTCTGGACTATTTAAAGTTGTAGATAGTTGGTTATAATGTCTGCGGCGTCTCCACAATGGTCAGGCAGGAGGTTCGTGGTCCGGTAACTCTGCCCCATCTGAACTCGGGACCAGTAACAAGTGTTTCTCATAATCCTAGGACCCCATATACATCAAAAGGTCAATGATTTTAGCAGGGCCATATGTGGGGAGGGGCTCCCAGCTTTTCCCCCAGCAGGAGGGACAGAATTGGGACAAAGGGATACAACAAGGACACCATGACGGGTATATCTGTGACTGGGTCAAGGGCCACAGTTGTACTACAGCTGTAATAAAGTTGTGATGTAAGGGGGTTTTCTGGCCTAAAAATATTGAAGACCTGTCCATAGGATAGATCACCGATATCAGAACAGGTTACTGCAGCATAGCCCCTTTCACTTGAATGAGAACTAACCTGCAGTAACCTGATTTGGCCACTACACAGAGAACAGTGCTGTTTGCTTCCTGTTCCATTCTTTGTGTATCAACTGCTATGAACTGCTGATCGATGGGGGAGCCAGGTGTTGGACCCCCACTTATCCCATATTGGTGACCTAGGCTTAAGTCATCAATATTTTTAGCCCAAAAAGCCTATTGAAGAAATAAGGTTTCATGTCAAGCTAGAAGCTATAAATATGAAGAGCAAGTGGTAAAACCTCTCGAGGGCAGGTGCAGTGCGAGAGAAGACCTGAAAACGGGAAGGATTTAGGGAAGACGATGGAAACCATGAATAGACTGGCAGGTGGAGAGAGACAGATTGGGTAGATATACGGTATGTATAGAAAACTGACCAAATCTCGCCATTATAGTCAGGACCCCAAGGGACCAGAACAACAAACAGACAATACTAGTGGTAACCTAGTGTCAATGGGCAAGTATGCACCTTCCAGTATAACAAGGGCATCTGGATAGGTTGTCACAGTAACTACTCCTCTTTCCCTTTGCC
Source organism: Leptodactylus fuscus (assembly GCF_031893055.1). Taxonomy (NCBI): domain Eukaryota; kingdom Metazoa; phylum Chordata; class Amphibia; order Anura; family Leptodactylidae; genus Leptodactylus; species Leptodactylus fuscus. The sequence continues at coordinate 251,446,713 of NC_134266.1, read as the reverse complement.
CCTGTTTTGATAAATCTGCCCCAGTAAATACTCCAGCTGTACAATGAAGGACATCACCAACCAGTGCCGGGGTCTCTGTATATATTGTATAGACAATGGACATCCTGTATTACACCGCCTTAGTGACCAAGTGGCGTTGATGTCTGTAGCAACCAATCAGAATTTAGCTTTCATTTGGAAGTTCTGGTTGCGAAGGGCAACAAGGTCACCACACAAGGCCCAAAAAGTCATGTAAATTGCTGTAAAGTTACAATGGGTTCATGGAAACCTCCAGATATTTGCTTATTTGTAAATCTGAACATTTTGGCCTTTTTTTTTTATATCTCATTATGTAAATACATTGGTAAGAAAAATAAAACTTTGCACTTTGTAATTCTTCTGATGCCCGTGAATTAAAAAAATGAGTTTATGAAGAGGGGAGGGGGGTATAAAAGACACCCTATATAATTGCTGCTCCTACACGCAGCTATTCTGTACACTTTTAACACTGCTAGGTTGTAGATAAGAGGCTATCAGTGCACAGAATGGGGCAATAAATCAATTAATCAGCCAGCAGCAGCCTCCTCCTCCACCCCTCCCTTCTCTATAGAGTTCTAGATGTGAGGCTGAATATGGAAACAAATAGAATGTAAACAAGCAGTCAGATTGAAGATACGGAGCAGGAGAACAACTTAATAACTGGAGAAGGAAACAGATCTCTTTAATGAGATATATTACAAAGTTTCCTATATTCACCTGTACTATTCATTTATGTAAAGTTGTTTATACCTGGAGGTACACATATAAGTGGAGTCATTGCATACAGCAAGGAATCTGGTCTATTCTGTGTCAGTAGCGCCGCCCCAGATCAGCAGCTGGCGGTCACGTTATCCATGCACAACCCTAGTAATATTACATAGCACTCATTGAAAAGGAAGGGTACTAGGCCTCCTACAGACAGGGAAATAAGGTCTGAAAATCTGGCCTGTATGTCAACCAGATATCCCCAGCCAATATATATCGCCATAATTGTAATGACCCACCAGATAAAGCTGACATGTCATTGTTATTTCATGAACCCCCAAAAACTTTAACAAAAACTCATAACATTATGTGGTGCCAAATGAAAGTACAACTTGTCACACAAAAAATAAGCCCTCACATAGCAATGTTGGTATTGAAGGGATCCTATCATTGGATACCCTTTTGTTCTGACTAACACGTAGGAATAGTCTTAAGAAAGCCTATTCTCCTACCTTTAGATGTCTTCTCCACGCCGCTGTCCGGGTTTTCTTTGGTATGCAAATGAGTTCTCTTGCAGCACTGGGGGTGTCCCCAATGCTGCGAGAGAAATCTCCAGCGCCGCCTCCCTCTTCTTCTGGAACCCCCCTCTCCCTGTGTCGTCTTCCGTCCTGGGTTTCAATCTTCTAGACCTCAGGCAGAGCCCAGTGCGCCTGCCCGGGCCACAAGAAAATGGCTGCTTACACCAGCATATTGTATAAGCGGCCATTTTCTTGTGGCCCAGGCATGTGCAGTCGGCTCTACCCGATGGCAGAGCCGACTGCGCATGCCTAGAAAATTGAAACCCAGCACGGAAGAAGACATGGAGAGGGCGTTCCAGAAAAAGACGTGTCAGTTTTCTCTCGCAGCATTGGGAACGCCCCCAGTGCTGTTTGAGCGCTGAGGACCGCCCCCAGTGCTGCAAGAGAACTCATTTGCATACTGAAGAAAACCTGGATTTCTACTGAACGGCGGCGCGGAGAGGACTTCTAAAGGTAGGAGAAGTGTAACCATGTCAGAGTATTAATGAACAAACTACCCTATTAAAGGGTTAAGGTGTAAACGCTTCAGATTTTCCGCCTGCATTTAATATGGCAGAACATGGGTGACTTTGCCATGACCAGCCAAGCTTTAAGAACTTCTAAGCCATAAGCAAATTCTCCTTTTCTGACCTTCTGTAAATTCCTTGACCCAAGTCATCCTGTAATATAACTTTATGGGTACACGTAAGTCTCTCCATGTTTTACATGCTATTAGGTCTCGTAAATTTCCTCTGCTCGGCAGTTTTTGAGATTCACTTTTGTCTGCCCCGCTCCACATGTAAACACCGGGGAGGTGAACTTAATATCCCTTCAATAGGTAAAGAAAGCAGAGGATTATCTGCGGTATTTGTGACATCCGACCGGCAGACACTTGAAATGTATCTTAAACACTTGATCCTCTTCTCAGAGACGTATTCACACTGGGGATTTTGTAAACTCACTTTTCTTTATTGGTGGAGTTGACCTCTCAACCTGCAAACCTTTGGTTGTTGAAGAAGATGTTTACATGGGCGTCAGCTAATAACAATATAATATCCTATTAGATTTATAGCCCTGTAGTGTAAGGCTCCGTACAACTAGCAAGAGCACCGACCCTACAGAAAGGCGCAACACGTTATATACACAACCGCAAACTGGTGGACGTGTCATTGACACCAACTACAGGACGGATAAGTATGGATACACCCATATACAATGGAAGTGGTTGCTGATATCACCTTACCGTTTATGGCATATTAGCACATAGGGTGGTGGTGGTGGTGGTGGGGGGAACATTTGAGGCCGGGTGACGTCCATGGCGCCATTTGCAAAGCCACCATTTTGGATTCAACTTTACTTTTTTCAATGGGAAGGTGATCATGTGACACATCAAACACATGGAGTGTGGCATCAGTTGAACGTCCATTTGACGGATACTGGCTACACAAAGATGGCACCCTTACAAGATCCATCTCACCGAGGATGATCCGGATCAGCGTGTTGAATTTGCTCCATGTCACAAACGTGTCAATAACTCGATAATGAATAAAGTTACGTTAAAAATGAGCACACCATTGTTTTTCTTGTGCAATTCTCCATGTGCTTGATGTGTCACAAGTTAAATCCAAAATGGCTGCTATGCAGATGCCATGGGCGTCACCCGGCCATTCTTCTAAAACGTTTTTAGCTTTCTCAGGTAAGTTTTAGCAAACTCCAGCCTGGCTTTTTTATTTCTCTGGGTAAGAAGTGGGGTCTTCCTGGGTCTCCTACCATACAGTCCCTTTTCATTCAGACGCCGACGAATAGTACAGGGTGACACTGTTGTATCCTCGGACTGCAGGGCAGATGGAACTTGTTTGGATGTTAGTCGAGGTTCTTTATCCACCATCTGCACAATCTTGCGTTGAAATCTCTCGTCAATCTTTCTTTTCCGTCCACATCTAGGGAGGTTAGCCACAGTGCCATGGGCTTTACACTTCTTGATGACACTGCGCACGGTGGACACAGGAACATTCAGGTCTTTGGAGATGGACTTGTAGCCTTGAGATTGCTCATGCTTCCTCACAATTTTGCTTCTCAAGTCCTTTCTTTTCTCCATGCTCAATGTGGTACACACAAGGACACAGGACAGAGGTTGAGACAACTTTAATCAATTTCAACTGGCTGCAAGTGTGATTTAGTTATTGCCACCACCTGTTAGGTGCCTCAGGCAAGTGACAGGTGCTGTTAATTACACAAATTAGAGAAGCATCACATGATTTTTCAAACAGTGCCAATACTTTTGTCCACCCCATTTTTTATGTTTGGTGTGGAATTATATCCAATTTGGCTTTTTGACAATTCTTTTTTGTGGTTTTCCCATTGAAGACAAATTAAATGAAGATAATACCAAAGAATTTGTGATTGCAATCATTATCTGGAAGAAAATGAGTATTATCTGACAGAATTGCAGGGGTGCCAATACTTTTGGCCAACACTGTATATGGGTGTAGCCATACTTAGGATCCACCCTGTATAATACAGTAAGTATGGATACACCCCACCTAAAACGTTTGCACACTACTATATACACACACACACGTATAGATTATTATAATATATATATACATGGCCCGGTGTCAGTTTGGAGGGGTGCAGACTGTTCTTATGGCCTCTGGCCCTTGCAGTAGATGAGATGAATGATCATTCTCAGTCACCTCCTCCTGTGACAGAAGATTACTACCTGCAGCACATTCCTCCTCCTGCACGGCCTCTTTTTTTTCTAAGACATAACAAAGGACATAGTGTCTGCTTCTCCCGCACAGACTGAGCGCGCGGTTTGTGCTGCATGACAAAGAAAGACAAAGCAGACTTTGTGCTAGCGGGGTGCAATCTAATCCATATTTGGTTTAGGCATCACTGTTGGCAAAACCCACTTGGCCTTGACAGTGCATCTGATCCATTTTGATCATCTCCCATCATGCAATGCTTCCAGTGGGAGATAACAATGACCGGTGGATTTGCCAGCAGTCCTGCTGTTTTTCACATATGTGGTGAATGGCTGGATTAGAGGGGAATGTTTCTGATGGTAGACAGGCCGGGCAGAGGATTGCATTGGGTCTCTTTTCAGATCAGAGTAGACAGCTCGGATGTGTGAGAAAGGGAAAGTTCTGGAGAAATCCCACTTATACCCAGAAGACAATAGGTAAGGGAAACCGTACAGAAGAGGAGTGTGGGCCACGTAAAGAGAACAGCAGAGATCTGGGTATGGACCCAGTGTAAGATCAGTCGTTGGCTCTGTTCACACAAAGCGCTGTCAGATCTAAAGGGATGACACCAGTTGTGCCTCAGATGCAGATGTGAACAAAGCCTAGGTCAGTGATGACGAACCTTTTAGAGGCCGAGTGCCCAAACTGCAACCCAAAACCCACTAAACTATCACAAAGTGCCAACACTGTAATATAACCTTAATAGTGTGCGGATCCACAATTGCAGACAATTACAGACCTGCAAAATATGGTCATACAAATGGGCTTCATAGAGCTTTCCCCCACTGTGACTCCCCCCCCCCACAGTCCAATCTGCTTCACAGTGACCCCCACATAGTACAATCTGCTCCACAGCGGCCCCCACACAGTATAATCTGCTGCACAGTGGCCACCACATAGTACAATTTGCTCCCCAGTGGCCCCCACACAGTATAATCTGCTCCACGGATGGGTGCCCAAAGAGGGGGCTTGGAGTGCCACCTCTGGCACCCGTGCCATAGGTTAGCCATCACAGACCTAGGTTATAAGTGGATTTTAACTCTGGTGACCCTAGGAATAAGGCTATGGCTACGGGGTGACCAAAAACTGCTGGGTCTCCAGGTTGTCCTTGTATTGTGCTGCAACCGCAACTTACACTCAAACGTTGCTCCCTATTTTTGCAACTAGAAGTCACATTCACACTAAGGGTCCACATTGTGACCCCATTTCCTAACATTAATGAAAGAACTGCAGGGTGACGTGACAGAAGTCACACCCAAAGTCACCGAGTAGCCCTAGCCTAAGGCCTAATGCACACAAGCGACTGTGCAGACCAATGCTACCTTAAGGGGCGTTCAATGATCCATTCCATTTTGATGGACATAGAGCTGGTGGAATCCAGAGTGCTCCAAAAGTCCCCATAGAGATAAGCACTAGAGATGAGCGAACACTGTTTGGATCAGCCGATCCGAACAGCACGCTCCCATAGAAATGAATGGAAGCACCTGGCATGTACACTTTGCCGGCGGCCGGTTGCCATGCCAGGTGCTTCCATTCATTTATATGGGTGCGTGCTGTTCGGAACGGCTGATCCAGTGTTCGCTCATCTCTAATAAGCACATGACGGAACGCATGGATGTCACTCCAGACTAAACTCAGCCTCACATTGCACAGCACACTCAGTCATGTGTATGGGGCCTTGGGGTGCTCCAGGATGTCCTCAGACTTTTTAGTGATGCCTCCATGAACTCTGTGACATGTCCATCTATCTTTTTGCCTTTCATCGTCTTCCTCCTTTTCCACCCAGCAGCAGATTTATTGGGCTCTGTTCACATCTGCCATGTTCATTTCCATTGTTCTGCTCCAACGTAGTAAAAAACCAAATCAGTCACATGATAGACACCGATGGCTCCCAGATGACCCCATTAACTGCATTGGGATCGGTCATTTTACCAGACAATATAGTGCTGCATCATGTGCTGTTTTGGTGTAAATGCAAGATGTGAACACTGTCTTATGTGCTGTTCTTCCTTTACAGTATGACTTGTAGGGAAGAAAAGTTCAGACATCCTACAACTATCCTAGCACGACATGGACTCCCTGCACTGCCATAGTCAAGGTCAGCAGGACATCCAGGGGCGTAACTACTGGGGTAGCAGCGGTAGCAGCTGCCACAGGGCCCAAGACATTAGGGGGCCTGGCAACATCCGCTACTTTTTTTAAAAAAATAGGCTGTTACCGGATAATGGGTCCTATATACTTACCTCTCCTGGCTCCAGTCAGGCTTCAGGCCTACTTGTGTGACGTCCCTGACGTCACATGACTGGGGCCTGCGTCCTTACACATCGTAATGCAGGCCCCGGGTCATGTGACGTCCCGGACATCATTGAAGATGGCCAACTTCAGTGGGGAGTGCAGCGGAGCCAGGGAGAGGTAAGTAACAGTGTTTTTTTTATGTTTGCATCCATCCCTGCGTCTCCGATTATTATACTGGAGTCTGAAAGGAAACCAGAGTATAATAATTGCTCATGGTTGTCCACAATTGGGCATAATACTGTGTGCAGGGGCCACTATGGGGCATAATACCGTGTGCAGGGGTCACTGTGGGACATAATACCGTATGCAGGGGTCACTATGGGACATTATACTGTGTGCAGGGGTCACTATGGGGCATAATACCGTGTGCAGGGGTCACTGTGGGACATAATACCGTATGCAGGGGTCACTATGGGACATTATACTGTGTGCAGGGGTCACTATGGGGCACATAGTACCATGTGCAGGGTCCACTATGGGACATTATACCGTATGCAGGGTCACTATGGGGCATAATACTGTGTGCAGGGGCCACTATGGGACATTATACCGTGTGCAGGGGCCACTATGGGGCATAATACTGTGTACTGGGGCCACTATGGGGCATAATACCGTGTGCAGGGGCCACTATGGGGCATAATACTGTGTACTGGGGCCACTATGGGGCATAATACTGTGTGCAGGGGCCACTATGGGGCATAATACTGTGTACTGGGGCCACTATGGGGCATAATACCGTGTGCAGGGGCCACTATGGGGCATAATACTGTGTGCAGTGGCCACTATGGGGCATAAGGCTGTGTGCAGGGGCCACTATGGGGCATAATACTGTGTACTGGGGCCACTATGGGGCATAATACTGTGTGCAGGGGCCACTATGGGGTATAATACTGTGTGCAGGGGCCACTATAGGGGATAATACCGTGTGCAGGGGCCACTATGGAGCATAACACCGTATGCAGGGGCCACTATGGGACATTACACTGTGTGCAGGGGCCACTATGGAGCATAATACTGTGTGCAGGGGCCACTATGGGGCATAATACTGTGTGCAGGAATGCGGGGAGAGGGGAGCAAGTCGGTCAGGGGGGCCCCGCCATTTCTAGTTACACAACGGAGGACATCTGTACAGAATGCTAAATACTGCAGTGTGTATGAGGCCTAAGCCTAATGGGCAATTCCAAAGATATCGGCGGTTTGAGTCACCCCTCCGGAAACCCCCTATAAGCTGAGGCCACACATTCTGGAGACGCAGTGTATTTAGCTGATGAGGGATAAAAATGCTGCGTCTTACAGTCCCAGCAATGTGAAAGATTTTATTTTACCTCTTCCCCGACGGTCCGGGAAAAAAAACTTCACAAAATGCTGCACAAAAACCTTACCTGCTGTATTTTCCCCATAAACCTACATGAGGGAGGCAGAGATGCACAGAACTATGAAAAACACAAGATAATTTTTTTACAGGTTTTTTGTGCTATTTGTGGCTCTAGTCAGACAGGTAATACTACAGAAAGAAAATCAGCAGAGGAAAACTCTGGACTTTCTGTGAAAAATGTTGCAGAAAAAAACGCAATGCATTTCTGCTGTGGTCTTCTCTGCAAGTTTGGCAGCGCTAAAGCGCTGCGGAAAGAACCGCTGTGTGATCGCATTGCGGTTCTTTCCGCAGCACTTTTAAGAGAAAGTTCACCGAGTTTTCTTCTGCGGACTTTCTCTTAACATTATATCTACGGGAAAGCTGCCAGCATTTCCGTAGATATAATTGACATGCTGCGATTTGCAAAGCTGCATGTCCGCACTGCGTTTTTTTCTGTAAAGTGGGCATGGGATTCACATTAATCCCATCCACTTTGCCTGCACTGTACAACGCCGCGATTTTTCCCGCAGCTGGCAAATCGCGGCGTTTACGTCCCGTGGGGCCCCGGCCTAAGGGAGTATTCTGACATAAAAATTTGACAATGAATTTCTGCTTTAGGAACTGGAATCAGTTTTTTTTTGGCTTGACAAAAACCGATGCAGTTTTCGTGGGGCAACACAGTGGCTCAGTGGTTAAGATAAGATAATCCTTTAATAGTCCCACAATGGGGACTATAGAAATTTCAGTGATACAGTTTCATAGATGGTACAGTATTATATAACAAGAGAGAAACACATACAAGCTCATGGCAGATAGAGGAATCCTAGGAATCATAGCAACTAAAAGAAAGAAACACAGCACACTGCAGGATCATTTAGTTCTCTGTGCGAAGTGATGTTAATAATACAGCCGAATGTGGTTGGAGGACACGAGGAGGGGGCACAGCATGTAGATATAACAGGCAGGTTTTTTTGCAGAGGTGGGGGACATAGGCAGCTATCATGATAACGTGGTAGTTCCTTTGGTAGGTGAGATCTCCTGCTCACAGCTGATAGTTCGGTATCTTGTATCAGCGCTATTTTCCTTAATCACATAAAATGCCCCAAATGTCCTTCATCACAAGCCCTCCTCCTTTCTTCTGACCACTGTGTTCTACTGCCCAAAGAAGTCTGAAGCCATCCAGGTAGACAGGGTGCAGCTCTCATGCCAAGCTTCCATAAACTCATGGGGTAGGTGGGTGATGGTTCCCAGGGTGTAACAGAGTCCCACATGTACACAGTAATAGAAAGAAATACCAGTCAGCTGTAGTATCTTCACACATCAGCAATAGATGCCAAAAATCATCTCCTTGAAAGAAGAAGTCCACACTTCCATGCAGGTTTCTCCTCCAGCTTTGTCTGCCTCATGGTGACCATGCTGTCCTTAGCTCATGGGAGGATGGTAACAGGCATAAGTCCACACAGGAAATTCCAGCTCATCTGGTCTTGAGTCTTGTCCATGCTTTAACATTAGAAACAAAAGCAAAAAAAAAAATACTCCACAGGGTCTTCCATTCGATTTATAGTTGCTAATTCATAGTGCTAGTTTGCTTGGTTAGAGTATTCTTGAAGATACAGACAAAAAGAGTGAAAAGGAAAGATAAAGGTTGCTCTCAGCTTGGAGCTCTGTATCGAGGCTGCCACTCATGCGGCGCCATTGTGGAAGGATCGCTGGAGTCTTGGGTTCGAATCCTGCCAGGAACAACATCTGCAAGGAGTTTGTATGTTCTCCCCGTGTCTGTGTAGATTTCCTCCCATTCTACAAAAACATACTGATACGAAAATTTAAAAAAAGAAAAAAAAGTACATTGCAGATTTTGACTAAATTTGAAGCAGAATCTGGAGAAGAATCTGAATTTTTCCTATTTTGCCTTTATTTTCCAAAAATGTATACATTTTTGGGGTTCGCCACTCATGAGCTATTATTATATTCTGGGGTCTCTTCAAACCCAGCAGTATATTGAGTAGCAGTCTTCAGGCCTCTTCTGGTCTCAGACAGTATAAATGATCTCATAGACCACTGACGCCTGTGATTGAAGCTCAGTCGACATATGGGCTACTTCATTCTTGAGGTCTCTGAGACCAGAAGAGGCCTGAGGCCTGGCAGAGTAACACGGTTATCTTTAAGCAGCACCCACCTTGGGGCCTCTGCTCATTATACACTGGGGTCAGAAGACACCACAGAGAATAGCAATTCTGTTTCAGTCCAAACAAAACCGATGAATGGATTTTGTGACCCCCAACAAATACTCAGGGAGTTGTCAATCTGCCGCTTGAGTTGAGAAGCTCATCTCGCCTCATGCGGCGCTGAATGTGGTGCACAATTGGCGGAAGGCTTTCTTGTGCCAAATATTTGCCACAGCCCCTGTTCTGCACCTCATTGGCCACTTTCTCTGAATATTAGCGGAGTGGGACCTATGCCCAGCATAATGATATTGATAAGGAAATCTATGCCAATTCCTGACCTGCGTCTATTCTGGCGCATGCGCCTGACATATTAAGAGTCCGGAGACTCTTTATAAATCTGGGGCTTGTAAGTCTTCATAAATCTGCCCCAATATCTACATTTATTGTCATTGTGCTATTAGTTTAGAGGTTCCCATATTTGCTAATGGTACATTCATAGACTATATCAGACTTTGCGCGAGATACCGTCCCACATGTAAGGAATAGCAGAGTCTTGTGTAATACAGTAACCCGGTAATGTGATGTCACCTCTCCACATCAAACGGTTTCTCATGCAGAGATCAAATGCTGAGTTTTGTATATTGTTTTATACTCATTGTGCTCCAATAGATAATCCCATCAAGGGCTCTCCGGGCAGACGTGATCACAACAAAGTGGAGAACTCATCTACTCCCGCCATTGAACGTGAACCAGATCTGTCTCAAGTGGCTTTACATTGTTTCCAAGTACAAAGAGATGATCAGCCGGGCAGCCGGAGCAGGTGCGGCCTACACCAGTCCCGGAGAGTGCCCACTTCAGGCTTATCAGGCTTGGATCTCAAGAAAATACACAAGTACTTAAAAGAAAAACACAGAATACAAATTCTAGGGCTGCCATTTTTCCCTTTTGGGGGTATTTTTGAGAAATGGAACCTTTAAAGGGGCATTGTGGTAATTCGAAGCTTTCCCCTATGTACTGGGTAAGAGATAACAGTTGGATTGGTGCTTCCCAATGATCACTAGAACAGGGTTCCCTTGTACCACCACATGAAGTGAGTGGATCATTGCACAAGCGGGTCCTTTCTATGGACCAGGGGACTCCCAGAGATAGCCAAGTACAGAGGTCAGCTAGCTCTGACAGTCCCATAGAGAATGGAGCAGCGGCATGCGTACGCTCAACCATTCAGATAGGACAGGGAACTTTAGTTCTTGTAATTGGAAGGCATAGCAGTGGTCAGACCCCATGATCAGTTATTCCTTATCCAGTGGATGGGAAACCAGTGGTCAGACCTCCATGAAAGTGGTCTATCCAATGGAAGAGATAGCAGTGTTCAGACCCTTACAATTGGTTATTCCCTACCCATTGGAAAGGAAAGCAGTGGTCAGACCCCCACCATCGGTTATGCCCTATCCAGTGGAAGGGATAGCAGTGGTCAGACCCCCACCATCGGTTATTCCTTATCCAGTGGAAGGGATACCAGTGGTCAAACCCCCACCATCGGTTATTCTCTATCCAGTGGAAGGGATACCAGTGGTCAAACCCCCACCATCGGTTATTCTCTATCCAGTGGAAGGGATACCAGTGGTCAAACCCCCACCATCGGTTATTCTCTATCCAGTGGAAGGGATACCAGTGGTCAGACCTCCATGATCGGTTATTCCCTATCCAGTGGATAGGAATAGCATCAAATTACCGGACATGCTCCTTTTTAAAAGGGGTTTTCCATGATATGAAGCAACCTTTGCGGAGGGCAGGATGGGTGTAAAAGGAAGAAAAGGCATACTCACCTGTCCTCAACAATCTGTTGTCCGTTCCTGACCGGTTTCTGTCGCCCGTTCCTGACCGGTTTCTGTCGCATGCCATGACTTACATTGCCAGAAGCCAAGAGGTTCATGTGACCTGCAGTCGTTGGTAAGGAGCTGAAGCCATATGTTAGTGATGTCACCCAATGGTCCATCTCCAGCAACCATTGAGGTCACTTACTGGTCTCAGCGGTCATGTGAGCCTCACTCCTTCCCGCACTGCATGCTCGACGCGGGTCAGAAACGGGATCAGGAGAGGTGAATAGACTGCCAGGGACAGGTGAGTATGCTTTTATATTTATAGTCCAAATCCTGAACAACCCCTCCAAGTCTGCTGGTCTTAGACCCCTTTCAGCATCATTGTAAAGATCTATGTTAGCTTTTTCCTATAGTTGTGTTTTTTTTTGTTTTTTTTTAATCCCTTCTTCCAGCCACGTTCCGCCTCACTCTTGTTGTATAAGCCGGTCCTCATGCAGTAGGATGAGATTCTGTATCCTGCTCTCCTAAGTAAAGCATCACAGAAAATATGTCAATTATCAGCTAATTTAATGCAAATATATATCTATATATAGATATACAGTATATACATATTTCAGGTATATCCAGCGAGCCCGATGATAGCACAGATGTGCATCCACGCCGTTCTATAATTGGCTGCATATGGATTTATGACCTCCTCCACTGACCAATCACAAGCGGCGTATTACCATGTTATTTCCTGTTTCCTTGATAAAACCATCAGTAGTAACAATACAAGGCGCCAAAGATGTCATATAAGTCTAGAACGTCCTATAATTTGGGTCTGGTTGCACCCTTTTCTAACCACACTAACCACTTTCCACAACTCCTTATTATTACATTCCCTTTCAAGAGTTTGGCCGATCTTCATACAAAATATGAAAGACAGTCTGAGAATGTGAGAGGAGCGAGGTATGGGGCATGCAAATGGTTAAATAAAGTGCTAAATCTTGCTGTGCTGGGAAAATGGCGTCCAAATCTACAATGTAAACTTAGCATCAAATAAGAGGATTTTTCAATTGTCTTGGATCCTGGCGATGATCTCCAGGGCGAGAGCCAAGTCCACCTTCTAATGAGCCCTCACAAGAGGAGTGCCAAGATTTAAGAAATTTTTATTTTATGACTTTTTGGTCTTCGTGGTGATTTAGAGCATGTTACCAGGGGTTGGAACCACTAGGTACAACATCTAAAACCTCACCCCATTGAGGTTGGGTGACGGTTCGATCACGTTACCAGGGGATGGACCCATTAGGTACAACATCTAAAAACTCCCCCCACCGAAGATGGGTGCTGGTTTGATCATGTTACCAGTAGAGATGAGCGAACAGTAAAATGTTCGAGATTCGATATTCGTTTTGAGTAGCCCCTCAATGTTCGACTACTCGAATCGAATATCGAACCCCATTATAGTCTATGGGGGGAAAATGCTCGTTTCAGGTGTAGGCAACGATCAAATTATACTTACCAAGTCCACGAGTGAGGGTCGGGCTGGATTCTCCGAGAAGTCTTCTCCGTGCAGCGTCCCCGCAGCGTCTTCCGGCTCTGAATTCACTCTGCTAGGCATCGGGCCTGGGCAGAGCCGACTGCGAATGCCCACACTACAAGCGGACATGCGCAGTCGGCTCTGCCCAGGCCCGATGCCTGGCAGAGTGAATTCAGAGCCGGAAGACGCCGCAGGGAAGCTGCACGGAGAAGACTTCTAAGGGCTCGTTCACACGTGAGCCCAGGGGAGGTTTTTGACAGCAGACTTCGCGTCAAAAACCTCCCCTTACAATGGTAGTCTATGCAGACCGCCAGGCTTTTTTCCGCTAGCGGCGGGCAGCTGCTAGCGGAGAAAAGAAGCGACCTGCCCTACCTTCAGGCGGAAGCCGCGCGGGTTGAGCCGCGCGGGTTGAGCCCCCGGCAGCTCCCTCCTATGTCGGCTCATTCATTTCAGCCGACAGCAGAGGGGAAAGCCGCGACCGCGATGGTCGCGGCAGGCGGGTTTTGACCAGAGAGAGATGCGGCTCGCCGCGTCTCTCTCGGTGTCAAAACTCGCGTGGGCAGTTCACGTGTGAACTAGCCCTAAAGGTAGGAGAAGAACCAACGTTGATTGGCCGACTGTATAGCATTCGGCCAATCAATGCTGGTTCTGCATCGAACTTTTACATTCGAATAGCGAGTGGTACTCGATCGAGTACGAGTATTTCAAATACCGTAGTATTCGATCAAATACCTACTCGACCGAGTACTACTCGCTCATCTCTAGTTACCAGGGGTTGGAGTGACTAGGTACAACATCTAAAAACTCCCTCCACCGAGGTTGGGTGCTGGTTCGATCATGTTACCAGAGGTTGGAGCCATTAAGCACAACATCTAAAAACTCCCCGTAACAAGTAAAAAAAAACCCAAACATGTAAAAAAGAAAAAAATGGCATTATAGAACGCCGTTCAAAAGAGCAAACACCGCCGCCAAAATTTCAGAATTTTTTTAGTACTGGCATTTTGCTTTAAATCCATTTGATATTGCTCGGATTTGTTCCCGTCTGGTCTTTCATCATCAGCCAAATGACAGTAGGTTTCTTTCAGTAAATATAAATAAGGCAGTTGTGAATAGCGCCCATTCATCTGCCAGGTGCGGGCACATAGATAGTCTGATACATGCTAAATAAAAGCTACATAAAATCAGTCTCAGACAGTGTAAGACAGTCTGTAATTTACTGTGATGAGTGAAACCACGATGACTTGATCTTTTCCAGCGCTGACAACCAGTATGGAAGAACACACAATGGAAATAAACTGGGTTCCGCACATTCCAAAGCCGCAAAAAAGTGGGGTCATGCAGAGTGCAGAAGAAGATCGGTCAAGTTATATAAAAAGTTGGCATAACCAAGCTGAAAAATACATAGTAGGGTACAGAGCGGTAAGTAAGAATGCAGCATGGGGTGAGGATCGGACATATTATATCCATAAATATATCTGTGGGTCGGTGCCCTCCGATCCCTCCAGAGGAGTCAGCAAATGGTAGAGTCACATGACTACAGGATCAGACTACACATTGTACTTTGTAGCCATGAAGACACATAGTTCAGCCTGGGAGCTGTGTACATAAATGATAATATGAGGACTATTGTGAAAATTTCTTCAATTTTTTAAATTTAAGATTCATTGGCGCAATAAGAAAATGACCCATTGGCGCCATTCACAGCATGATCTGGCTCTCCATTGGAGGGATACATCCGGATATCGCAAAACATGTTCCACAATTATCTTAATAAGGCCAGGTTTAGTGGCGAGCCAGATTATCATGTGAATGGGCCCTAATTTGACCGTAAAAGTACTAGTCACATGACACAAATGACTATTTTTTTTTTTTTTATTTTGAAAAATATATATAAATTCCAAAACATTACAACGCAACATAGCCACAGAATATCAAGAGGTCCTATCTATTCCTAATACAGGTCTATGGTCCCAAAGAGAATTTCCATTATTAGTTTGAAGCCCACACGTGGGTGCCACCAAAATCGCCAGCAGCTAACCTGCTGCAATATACAGTACCAGGGTCAAAAGTGGCCCAGCTACAATGGTGAATCCATGGCGAAAACCATCCAATCTCAGCTGCTTTGTGCTGCGGGTGGGTCTGCTGAGGGGTGATACCTGCAGCAGACATGCTAGGCATGGCCGTGGCCCGATACTAGAAATTTCACTTTCTAATTTACTTTGATGAAATCTTATCCTATTGCAGTTTGGTGGCAATATAATAGAGGTGCGGTAGAAATTCAGGCCCCTAAACTGTGAATGATGGTTTTGTCCCAATAAACCTGATATTCATCCCTTCGTGTACTAAAGTCATTGTATAAATTATTACTGCAATATCCTTCTTATTGACTACACCGCCAACCATACTGTCAACCTGTAAGAAACAGAGGAGCAGACCTAAGCTACAAGGTACGAGAGCTCGGGCCTCCCTTAGGCCAAGAACTGTCCTATATGCCGTGCACCATATGATGTGTTTTAGACACGTTCTGTTTTTTTTTTTTTGGCTTATCCAAAAAGGGCCGCAGCTTATAGGAAAGGGTTGGGCCCTGAAATGGAAGAATTGTGCCAAAATTGTGACAGAAATAGGTCAAGTGGTGTAAAGTTAGACTAGACTGTACAGATGCACCGGATTTAGTATCCAGTAGCAGTCACTGGCACAGTACAAAAAAACCCCCAAATTTTTGTATGTGCTCCAAAAATTTGCAAACCATTTGAGAACTATGTGCAGGGAGCCAATAAGGTGGCGAGCAGTCCCTACATAGTCATACGCCAACATACGGCTGAGCAGCTTATTATTTGATAAATTTAATACAACATAATTTACCATACTATAAACTTAAAACCGGCAATCTGTTGGGATTGGTTTTCCGTGTTTAGCGCGTCCTATACATATGGCTGGAGAGGAGCTTTAAGGATGCATTGAATGCACTGATCAAAGTAAACAGGCGGACTTTATAATAACTCGAAATATGTCGCCTGGCAAATTTGGAAGCTGCAAATTTTCCGGACATTTGGTCAACCAATAAAACTCATGTCATGTCAACATACCCTTAAATGGTCCTTAAAGGGATCCTAACATTGGATTCCCTTTTTTCCTGACTAACCCGGAGGAATAGTCTTAAGAAAGGTTATTCTTCTCCTACCTTTAGATGTTCTCCCCGCGCCGCCGTTCTGTAGAAATCCATGTTTTCTTCGATATGCAAATGAATTCTCTCGCAGCACTGGGGGCGGTCCCTAGCACTCAAACAGCACTGGGGGTGTCCCCAATGCTGCGAGAGAAATCTCCAGGGCTGCCTCCATCTTTGCCTGGAATGCCTCTCTCTGCGTCTTCTTCCGTCCTGGGTTCCAATCTTCTAGGCCAGAGTCGACTGCGCAAGCCCTGACCACAAGAAAATGGCCGCTTACACAGTAAGCTGGTGTAAGCGGCCATTTTCTTGTGGCCCGGGCATGCACAGTCAGCTCTGCCTGAGGCCTAGAAGATTGAAATCCAGGACAAAGACACAGGAAGACCCCGTTCCAGAAGAAGATGGAGGCATCGCTGGAGATTTCTCTCGTAACATTGGGGACGCCCCCAGTGCTGTTTGAGCGCTTGGGACCGCCCCCCAGTGCTATGAGAGAACTCATTTGCATACCGAAGAAAACCCAAGTTTGTACCGAACAGCACCGCGGAGAAGACATCTAAAGGTAGGAGAAGAATAGCTTTTCTTAAGGCTATTCCTACGTGTTATCGAAAAAATAAGGGTATCCAATGATAGGATCCCTTTAAAGGGTAAAAAGCTTGAAGTGATGTATAATGTAGCCTTCGAAGACTCATACGACAACACATATGACAAATGTCTAAAACATTTTGTGAGTTTAAAAAAAGGAGGGGCCTCATTTATCAGCCGGTGACGTTACAAAGAGCGCCTCCCTGCTGGTGAACGCCATGCATTACACACAGTCCATTGATGTGATACACTAACATATACACATTTCTACAGACCGCTCCTCGTAGCCCGCAGCTTCGGTGTAAAGTGGCACCAATTAGAAAGAGCGGACTATTAGACGTAACATATCCAGTGTTCTGTATTATCTGCCGTCTTCTATTCAGAGTCCATGATAAACGTCTCAAAATCTGGATCCAGGTCTGAAACAAGGGCATCCACGTAGTCATCGACTGACGGACACTTCTGCAGCATGCCTGCAAAGAGAGAACATTATACAGCTTCATTGTTTCAGACGGAATATTAGCATAGAGGTTCGCAAATTCAGCAAAAATAAATAAATTCTTCTGCTCTGACAGGTTGTAGCTAGTACAAAACAGTCTCTCTGAACCCAGACAATGGGCATTGGCACTGGGCCTTGTTGGATTGGGAGTATGACATGAGTAACGCATTGCTCTTCAGTAGGTTCAGACCTCCCACATGTGCTTCCTCTATCACATCACCTCGCCTAGTTCCAATATTAGCAAAGTATTAACGAAACGCAGTATAGATTGATGTCATAACTCAGTGCAGAGGCTGCTGTAATCCCAGGACACTAGGAACATCCTCAGACAGCCTGAAATTCCTTGTTTAGGGAGAACATTTTAGATAGATCTGTATTCGGCCAACAGGGACCGGATTGTGGTTGGCCACGCCCCTTTACCCATCATTGGGCGGTCCTGTCTCCAACCCATTGTAATGCTCTATTGGATCCATGCACACTTAATAAAAGGGTTCAAACCCCGAAACGCGTAGTGTTATGTGTTGTTGAATAAAGAAGTCCTTGATTGGATTTTCCTGGGTGAAGTGCGGTTCCTCTCCTCTGACCCAATCCGGGGTCTACTCTTAGTCCATAGGTACCGAGTTTGGAACGGTCCTTGGGCCACCTGCGGCCTCATTTCATGAAGGTTTTTTTCTGTGCACTGCTAGGTCTAGACCCCATGTTATCAGCTTTGTAGCCAAAAATTAACAGGGGCCTGTCTAGGATAAATTCAAATGTCACTGGGGGTCAGGAAAAATAAAACAGAAATGAGGCTTTCCTACCCCAGTCCTCAGTTAGAGCGTCCCCTGGTGCATAGACTGCCGGAGCTAGAAGCCCAGGGGGCGAATCACTGGCCTCAGTGGTGAAATGTGGGGTACTAGTAACATAGGAGCAGTGATGTCACCAATTCCAGCATGTGACTGCTGAGGCCGGTGATTGGTCAACGCAGTCACGTGATTCTCTATACTTCCAGCCCCAGTGGTCCACGGACCAGAGGGAACAGGCGACCTACCACCAGAACCAAGGTCCAGCAGAAGAAGAGTGTCACTTCTTTGCTAATTTTACCCTACCCCGGGCTCCTAATACGATTTTAATTTAGCCTGAACAAGCCCCTTAGGGCTTGTTCACACGGCAGAAAATTTTTCCGCCGTGTGTTTTTTTGGCGCGGCTAGCCACAACGCCGTTGCGGCATCCTGCTCCTGATTAGGCCCGAATGAATGGGCCCAAACAGGAGCGTGTCTCGAACCGTGGCAAGATAGGTCATGTCGCTTCTTATTTCCACTATGTCAATGGAGGCCATTTTTGCAGGGGGATTTTGAGATGGATTCTGCGTCAAAATCCGTATGCAAAAAACTCTATGTGAGCATACCCTTAAAGGAATTTTTTGGGGTTGGGAACATATCAGCATCATTACAAAAATGTACAAAACCAGGTATTTAGACAGCACGGTGCCTCAGTGGTTAGCACTGCAGCCTTGCAGCGCTGGAGTCCTGGGTTCGAATCCAACCAAGGACATCATCTGCAAGGAGTTTGTATGTTGTCCCCGTGTTTGCGTGGGTTTCCTCCCACACTCCAAAGATATACTGATAGGGTAAAAAAACAAACAAACAGGTATTTGTTGAAAAACTTAACCAACATTGTCTCGGACGTAGATTTTTTTTTTTTTTTAATCTACTTTGGAAAAAGCCATACCCATTACCCAGAAATCCTTGGTACTTCCCTGACTCTTGGCATGAGCTGGCACCGTCCTTGGAGCACTCTACAGACTCCTCGGCCGCTTTGATGTGGTTCTTTACAAAAAAAAATAAAAAAAAAAATCCTCCCATGTAAAAGTAAACATGACCTGGTTGTGGACTGCCACACCTTGTGTACATCATGCAAAATAAAAATGCCTTCAACAATTTGGCTTCTCTCGGAATAATTATAGGCAGCGTTCATTAAAACTACAATCTCTGCCCTTATATCCCTGAATAAACATCGCCGGAGCCGTTCCCCCCGCGGCCTGCAGCCATGACGGTTGAATCAGCATCGGGCCCGGAGAAGAAGAGCCGCGGGCAGTGCCGAGCAGTTATACAGATTGTTCCCTGATCTATGCACTAAGCTGCTGTGTGCAAGTGCCGGCACAAAGAATCAATAGTATCAGGACCAAGTGAAAATCTAATTACTAACATATTCCGGGGAGAAGATCCCTATGAGGAATGCAGATGGAATCCGGTTTATCCTCCACATTCCATAGACCACAATACAAAGGGACCGTCCAAAGCCCTTCGAGGCTTCATGAGGTTGTAAGAAGATAGAGAAAAGAATTGACTTTATTTTTTGTAGAAATAGCGCCACTCTGATCTATAGGCTATGTCTGGTACTGCAGACATATTCACATGAATAGTGCAATGATGCAATACCATAGGCAATCAATACATAAGGGGGCACTGTTTCTGGGAAACATATTTTTCTCCATTGAGAACCACTATGCCAAATCAAGCGTGCACATGTATGGAGGAAAGGAATCCGCAGCAAAATAGGGCAGCTCGCTTCCGTTTTGCTACTAGCTAGCGGAAAAAAGAAGCGAGTGGCTCCCATTTAAGTCAATGGGAGACGTTTTTGGAGCTGGATTTTGAGGCGGATTCTGCGTCAAAATCCACTCCAAAAAACTGTGTGAATATACCCTAACTTACATGCTGTGAATCTGTGGACAGACTACATTTCCCAGGATTCATCGGCCTGCTCATGAACCCCTTTAAGAGCTTACTAAGACTATGTTCACATCTTGCCAGTGTCCATCCACTGAACTGTCCGGAAGAAATTGATGGATTATAAAGTCCGCAAAGCAGGACTTTTTTCACCTGGTGATGTCCCTGATGTTCCCCATTATAGTCAAAGGGCTTTCTCGGTCAGAAGTTGGATCATCTTTACTGTTGAATCCATTCTTTAGGTCCCACAACAGACCAGAAGAAGAGATCAAACATTGCAGATAGGAGCGACCCTCATTCTCAACTTGGTTCCTGTTGCAGGGGATTGTGTGGCCCCCAAAGCCCCATAGACCTTCATATATACATACACATTACATGACCAAATGTATATTGTAGCTTTGCTCCGAATAAGGGTCCTGAACATCCCATGTGCCCTATATTACTGGTGTCTACAGATCCTGCAGGAAAGGTTTCGGCCCTCAGGCACCTGGGTCCAGGTGTGACGGCTACCTCTGCACCTACGCCCCTGGTTATACACAATTTATTTAAGAAAAGCAGAAGGGCAAGTGTTGTAACAAGGACCCCCGGGGGCAAAGATGCTGTAAGCCAAAGCATTAAAGACTCCAGTGGGGGAGGGGTAAGCGTTGGAACGGGGCAGGAATATCTTGATGGAATTAGTTGGGATCTATAGGAAAATATATTGACACAAAAAAGGGACCAGGGGGGGGGGGGGGGGGTGCTATTAACTTTACAGTTCCCTGAAATATTTGACTGCTTACAAAAAGGAACTATATAAGGCTACATTCACATGGGGGCCTCATGAAACAGGTCAAATGAAGTTTCTACTATTTTCAGTTTTTGTTTTTTTTCCAGAAACAGCATCACTCCTACCCACAGGCCAAGTCCGGTATTGCAGCATCCCCCTCTATGAAGTGAACAAAGTGGACTGTACAAATACTGCTATCTAATGTGTCTAATGTGTTAGTCAGTGACTAGAGAGAAGCTCAGCAGTTTTTACAACATAGTTTGGGAGCCAAGAGTGACTAGCGATGGGCCGCTCCCTAGCCCGGGGCCATTGTCAGACTCACCTTCCCTGCTTTGAAGTTTCGTCCCTCACGAAAAGAAACAATTTCATTTAATTATGATGGTGACGGGATCAGCTCCGGGTCGGGGCTGTGATTTATGAGCCGGGACATTCAGAGGAGCCGAGGACTTGTCCTTCCTAGCTGGAGCGAGTGGACGACGCAAGAGAGTATTACACAGTGTGTACAACGCTATACAACGGGGCCGCACAGTGGATCAGTGGTTAGCAGTGCTGCCTTGCAACGCCGGGGTCCTGGCCAAGGACAATGTCTGCATAGAGGAGTGATGGCTGACCTTTTAAGCTCCGTGTATCAAAATTCGTAAGCAAAACCCCCCAAAAGCCTCGATTAACTCGGGTGGAGTGTCACATCTAGAAATATCCAAAATGTTGTGATATTTGTAGCTCTAGTAAAAAAAAAAAAAATAGAGTTATATATTTGATATTTATTTATATTATATGTATTTCTGGCCCATGACACGGTATACGGCCCCCTCCTCCTGGCCCATCACACGGTATACGAGCCCCTTTCCCTGGCCCATCACACAGTATATCAACCCTCATCAACAGCATATGATCCCCCTATTTATTGCCCTCACACACTTTATGACACCCTTTATACCCCCCCCACCACCACCACCGTATATGACCCTTTTTTTTTTTTCTTAAAGCCCACCCACAGTATATGACCCCCTGTTATCTCCCCACCCCCATACAGGATAGTGAGCGATACTTTTTACTCCTCTGCTCCAGACCTTAATGCCCTCTGCTGTTGCCTCCAGGGTGCGCTATTGCTGACGCTGAAGAAGGCTGGGACGCTGTAAGTAGTGTCTCGGAATTCTTCAGCATCGTGACGTCAGTGTAGCGCCACCTAGAGGAGTCGGCAGAAGACGGCTATGACAGGAGCGTGGACAGGTGAATAAAAAGTATCAGCAGCTTATTGCAATACACAGTAAGTAGCTGCCGATGCGTGTTCTCCAAAATGTCTTGGCGTGTCACACGTGTCATAGGTTCATAGAGTGTACCAACAACTGGCTCTTGTGGTGTTGGGGATGAGCCCCTATAGGCCGCCACTAACTCCCCTACTCCACAATGCGACATAGTGGAACATACCAGTGCGGTATGAAAGTTACTCACCAGGCAAAACCCTACACTGTGTGATATGTCCAGGGCTGTGGCATTGGGATCAGAGTCAGGGGTGGAGGCGGAAAAAAGTGATCGGCTTTGGCTTCAAAATAAAATAACTAATTATTTTTAATTATATGATACAATTATTAATGCCGCACTAATAATTAGATGTATATTGTGTTACATAGTTACTGTCATTGGATTTTTAATAAATTCCAGGATCTTCACAGTTACTGACCATGACTGACAGCCATTGAGGAAGGAGACAGAGTCGGGCTGTGGAAAAATTGAGGAGTCGGTGCTTTGGCCGACTCCACAGTCTTGGATATTTCTACCGTAAGTGTGAGGGGATACTTCAAGATACAGGGACTCAAAATATATTGGTTATCAAGGACCGGTATGAATGGGTCAGGGGGTTCTCTTACATAGTGATTACCTAATACAGAGGAGCCTTGAGAAGAAAACCCTCCTCTAAGATGAACAAAAAAAGAGGTGCTGGCCCTTTAAGGATGACTTTCTACATTGTTGCCATTATTCTCTGCAATCTCTTAATCTCTTCTGCATTTGCATAACTTCATTGGGAATTTGCCTTCATTCCTTTTTATCCTTCCTTTTATACAATGTAACAGCGCGCAGTCGTCCAGGACATTATATCTGGCTGCCAGGGATAGACAGCTCCGGCTCTATACTTGGAGCCAAGAAGCAGCGCTACGTAAATGTCTAAATAAACCATCTGGCCGATAAGTAATGTACATGGGACTGTAGAGACGGATTTATCGTCCTCCACATCTGTACTCTTTGTAGTGTCTGCGCCTTCAAATAATGATACAATTTGCCCACCGGGTCTTTGCAGAGATAAAAATCACTGTATTGTACAGAGGAGTGAAAACGGATCAAAGGCGAGAACACGATGACCAAGCCAAGCAACAAAAAGTAACAGTATATCTTCAGTAAGGCAGGATTAGATGTCAGCCCAAAATTACGTCCTACTCCCAGGCTACAACCTGATATAGAGACAAGATGACCTGGAACGAAAATGCGCTATTAATCAAATCACGTTAATTCACTATTGCCTTAAAGGGGAATTCCATGTCCACAAATAATGGTCACTTTTTGTGCTATGAACTTATATAAGGCTTTTCTGTAACAATTCCAAGTATTTTTTCAAGATGAATTCTTGCTATTCCTCAACAGGAACCTTCACAGTTTACTTTAAGTACTAATCCATCCAGGTCATGTGATCAGGACGACAATTTGTTACAGGACGAGCCGTGTACTGGTGTGTCACATGACCAGGACAGATTCTTAGCCTCTGGTGGGAAATTAATAGGGTTGTCCCTTACGTGTCACATTGCTAGGGTTTCAAGGGTTGGGTTCCCCTGCAGTCATAAAGGGGGACTGAAAGTAACTTACCATATATACTCGAGTATAAGCCTAATTTTTCAGCACAGTTTTTGTACTGAAAAAAGTAGAAAATGACTGTGAAATACATACACATTAGGTATCCCTGTGTCTGACAGTGCCTGGTCTACCGAATATAGGGGATCTGCAGTGCTCCTGTTCTATCGGGAAGGGGTTAATAGGAGCACTGCAGATACCCTATATACAGTCAGGCTGAATTCCAAGTGTGTGTGTGTGTGGGGGGGGGGGGGGAACCCAGTCCTCAAGCTCAGGGAAGGGGCAGACAGACAACCAAATCACCCCCTCCCCTTCCCCAGCACCTACTGCACCCAAAAACTCCAACCATTTTAATTTTTGACATTTTCCAGTAGCTGGTGCATTCTCCTGTGTTTTATGTTTTATCTGCATGCACCCGGTGTTCCTGGTTCTCCTATACGATGGGCACTTGGGCTTTTCTGAGCTATTTGTTTGCTATTGTACAGTTACTCCTGGCAGAATAGTATCGGTAATGGATAGGGGAGAAGGCCGACTGCTGCTAATAGGACACTACGTATCTAGTAGGACACTGAGTATGAAGGCTTATACAGCCCAGTAAGACCCTGCACATATTTCAACTTTTCATGAAAACTCAGGTACCTGCTCAATGACAATAACCTCAAACCCAAATATTCCAAGTGAAAACTTCTTTTGAACGTGTCCTTTGTGAGTGTCCTAGCCATGCTTTGAACAGCTAGTACACGGACCCATTATTTTCTTATGGTATTATCACCTGGTCCATGTATGGGGCCATGAGCTCAGGATCAGACCTATTCTGGTCCAATTTTGCGTCTTGGGTTCATTGATAAAATGAATGATACATAGACATGATCATATACACGTAGCCAAAAGCCCAAACATGCATAGTGTTGCTAAATTTGTGATGGCTGGCCCAGAAAACCAAGTAGGAGCGATGAAGTTTATTACGTCCGCTATACAATAGGGGGTCCCTGGCTTATGTTACACTACTACTTTATGGTAGCTCAGCCTTTACACGTGTGCGCTACCCTAGTACGGTCTGGATTAGCTCCCTATTTCCAGAACCAGATTAGTTTTCCTGGGAGTAAACGGTTTCCATCAGTGTGAATGGAGTCCGCCGCCCCTGTGCTGTACAGTAATGAAATATCCCTTTATTCTCAGCAATTAGACAACACCCGGATAATGGGCTGAGCTCTGGAGCTGTAATCTCCCCGGGAATAGAGCCATCCTTCCACTTCATTGAAGGCTAAATATCTGTAAACACAAGGATAAATATTTAGACGCGATCGGCTCCCAAACTAAACTGAACTTTTGCCATCCAACTAAAATCCAAGTGGGCTTTTGAAGTGAAGCCATAAGCCTCCAATTTTAAAAACCCGTATAACCCCTTTAAAGAGGACCTTTTACAACCCCCAACAACTCTTTGTATTCTTTTACAGGCAGGTAACTCCAGCATAGTTGGATTTTTTTTCTCTAGCTCTCGCTGCTCCCAGGCAGTCAGTTCTGTTAATTTCAGCTTCCATTAGGCTCTTTAGTGTCAGATGGGCAGTCTCAGACTATCTATTCCAGACTAGGACCGCCCACTTGACAGTAAATCGCTCAATTAGCCTAACGGGAGCTGAAACATACAGCAGTGAATTCCAGAGAACGGTGGGGGCTATATGTGACTTTCCAACTGCACTGGAATCGGTGGAACAGAACCTATTGAAGCATGCAAAGAGTTAGAGTTGGTAGAGGTGGTGAAAAGTCCTCTTTAAAGGTGCCAACAGCAGCTGTTTAAAGGGATCCTACCATTTTTTTTTTTTTTCTGTGGCTAACACGTCGGAATAGCCTTTAGAAAGGCTATTCGTCTCCTACCTTTAGATGTGATGATCGCTGCGCCGTTCCTTAGTAATACCGTTTTTTACCGGTATGTAAATTAGTTCTCTGGCAGCGATGGCGGTGGGCCCCAGCGCTGAAAATGCGATGAGGGCGTCCCCACCGCTGCCCGAGAACAGGATCCTGCGCCGCTTCTATCTTCTGCTGGATCCTCCCCTTCTTTCTTCATCTTTCTTCATCTTTCTTCTGACGCCTGCGCAGTTGGCTCTGCCACTGAGACACTAGTATAGTTCCGACTGCGCATAATTGCGGCCTCGGAACTATGGCCGCGCATACGCAATCGGCTCTACTAGTGTCAGAGCCGACAGAGGTGAAGCCGCCGAAGAAGGAAGGGGAGGATCCAGCAGAAGATAGAGGCGGCGCAGGATCCTGTTCTCGGGCAGCGGTGGGGACGCCCTCATCGCATTTTCAGCGCTGGGGCCCGCCCCCATCGCTGCCAGAGAACTAATTTACATACCGGTAGAAACCGGTATTACTAAGGAACGGCGCGGCGGAGATCTCATCTAAAGGTAAGAGACGAATAGCCTTTCTAAAGGCTATTCCGACGTGTTAGCCACAGAAAAAAGATTTTTAATGGTAGAATCCCTTTAACCTCTTTAAGCCAAGTGGCACCCCAGCAACATCACAAGGGGGTGCACATTGGATGTCATGACAGCCAGGAGCTTATTGAAAACTCCCAGGCCTGTCATCAGAGACACCTATACCAATAAAAACTACAGATTGCCCAGCAAAAAGAAAGGAGAGGTGAGTATGTATATTTTACGTCTTTGCAGTGGAAACAACTTACTTGGAACAACCCCTTTAAAGTTCTCATAAAATAACTTAAAAGTACATTAAGTTCCCCACGCCCACAATTCACTTTTTTTTCAGTAAATATTGCAAGTTTGCCACAATTTTAGATGCAACTTATTTACCTCCAGAATTGGACAGAGGCGGAGTAGAAATGGTGGCTATTGAAGTTCCCAGTTGTATAAAAGGTAATAAATATACACGGTTCACCTCGAATTCCAGGTATTTGGCCACCCCTGTAACCTCATCATATAATGAGCACCTCGCCCTTACTGCTGAGTGCAGGACTCTGTCAATTTCGGGTGACGTCTCTGGTTTACGCTCTCAATGTCTCCTGCGGATTAAGGCGATTTTAATCCTTGTTGACGTTCTTCTAGCACTTGACATATTGAATAACAAAAGTTGGAGCCAACTACTATATCAGATTAGACGGATCAATAGAGTCACCATGCTGAAGCCCAGTAGACCAGGAGTATCGTCAACAAGTCCTGCGTAGAAGCCTTATACCTAAAGAGGCATTCCAACATGGGGGGGAGGAAAGGTCCAACTCCAGATTACAAGTCTGACTGCTAGGAGATGGGTGGGGGGTCCCAGGTTAAGGCTAACCACTGAGCCACCGTGTGGTCCCCTCTATGGTGGATTTTGTAGGACTTACGAGGAACAAACAAAACAGGTTTTATGTCCTTGCCGAACCAAATTCTTGCTGCCCACTGACAACCCTCGAGGTCATGCTACCAGGTCCTTCTAAGTAAAGGTCAAGGACTTCTTTAGCCTACAAAAATAGTTAAATAACAAGTATATTTGAGTGGATGAATGGAATATGGCTACCTGGCTGTCCTGTTGGGTTTCCAATAAAAAGAAACATAACCAACACATGATATACAGGTTTATCTTTAGTGGAATTTGTGCTCTCACAGTGATATCACATTTTATTCAGCTCAGGTTTTTTTTATTACGTTGCTGAATAGACTGGGACAGAGTTAGCAGAGACATCTTGTTATTATTGAAGGCAGGTAGATT
Organism: Leptodactylus fuscus; assembly: GCF_031893055.1. Classification (NCBI taxonomy): domain Eukaryota; kingdom Metazoa; phylum Chordata; class Amphibia; order Anura; family Leptodactylidae; genus Leptodactylus; species Leptodactylus fuscus. The sequence continues at coordinate 251,419,266 of NC_134266.1, read as the reverse complement.
TAGTGACAGCTTTATTGCGCTGCTGGAGGCCACAAAAAGGTAGTATAATATTACTATACTATACACTTAGATAAGGTAATGTAGAGTCTGCACCATGGCTAGTGTCTGCGGTTAGGACTGCGCTCGGTCTCTTCCTAGAGCCAAAATTAAATGAGCTATTACACTGCGCTATTATTGGACTGGTTACCGGGAACAAGACTGCTTAGGAATGCTTGATCCCGATCACTGGCTGACAAATGTGTAAACTCTTCTTCATCGGGTGATTTTATCTTATGTGCAGGGGATGTCCTAGAGATGATCAATAGAAAATAATGGTGGAGGAAGGACGGCTGCTACCCTTATAACTTGGATCAATAAATTTATCATCAATTGGGGCTCATCCTGCTCAGCATAGGGCAGTGTACACTAATAGGACCCTTAGTCTATTGACACTATTTGACCTCCTATTCATTGCGGTTGTCACAAAGCACACAAATCTTGATCTACCCATACCAATGTATCTGTGCACTGTGCATCAGGCCTCCATTGTAAGGCACACCCAGCTGGTGAGGATGAGATCCTGCAGTTCAGTCCCTTCTCTGGCTATCGCATGCTCTCGATGACTCGATGTTTGCCCATCTCCATGCCCTGCCCGGCGAGACTCCAGTAGAAGTAGTCTGAGAAGGCCTGGTCTACACAGATAATGTAGCAAGGATGTCTATGCCTCCAATAAAGCCACTCAAGAAAGATTTTTTTAATAGATTAAAGGGAGCTTTGTTATATTGATGGCCTATCCACAGGTGTCAGTGAAGGTCTGACTCCAAGATACAAAAGAACCAGTAGATCCGGCTGCATTCTGCTGTTGGTAGCTACTGTACTTAACGGGGCTCGTAGCAGATCCGGTTCAAGTAAAAGGTGCAGCGCTACAGCCCCATCCACTGTATAGCGGCAATGCTAGGGTACTGCAGCTTGGCATCAGTTACTTGACTAAAAGTAGTTCAGGCCGTGTTTAGTGCAATAGCTTCTGCTGCCAGAAGGAGCCGCATCAGCTGATCAGTGCAGGGTCTGGGTGTCGGACCCCCACAGGTCATAACCTATTCTGTAGATCATCCTTTCCTTCCTATATCCTTAAATGACATGGCTTCACCGGGATAAATGACATGGCTTCACGACTGTTATGAATTTATGTTCACATACTATATTACACTGCTCTTATCTCAGCTTCTGAGAAAGCCAGGGCTGTTATCTCTCTGTGTAAACACACACTAACCCTCAGTGTACATGCATTTGCATATTATCTGATCTGCTCAAGGCACTGATGACAAACTGACATGGGAAAACACCTTTAATTCAAATTGGCAGTTTGCCAATTCTCAATATGCCTGGAAAAAGAAAATCTAATTTGTCGCAAACAACAACAGTTATGAAGGAGCCAGAAGTCACAGAGTTCTCCACAAGTGGAGCTGAGGGGGATCATCAACACCAACAACACGCTCATTATAAAGCTTCCCAGCGAGCTGCTGAGATGCCAGAACAATCACGGGCACGGTGCGAGGAACGAGTTCAGCGGCAGGCCAGCTTGAGAGCTGCCAAAACGCCGACGCAGGCGGATCATCAGCACCAACAACACACTCATTATATGGCGTCCCAGTGAGCTGCTGAGATGCCCGAGAAATCACAGGCACGGAGTAAGGAACAAGTTCAGCAGCAGGACAGCTTAAGAACTGCCAAGATGCTGGAGCAGGCAAACCATCGACGGCAGCAATTTGCTGAATATAGGCGGATCATCGACGCCAACAACCCGCAGACGACGTCGTGGGCAGAGTCTAGTCATTATAAAAAAAAAAAAAAAACCTCTGAAAGCCAGAAAACCCCTTTAAGCCCATTGCTGCAAAATTAATAAGAAAAATAAAACATAAATAACAATTTAATTAATGACACTTAGTCTCCTTTTGCAAAAAGCCACAAGAGCAGGGGTCTGGGGTCTCACCTGCCAAATTTACAGCAGCTGCGTTACAAGTTGCTCACCTTCAACACATTCTTAGCTCCCATCTTAGCACCCTCTGCTGGTCAGTAGTGGGAAACATGATAATTATTCTTTAATTCATTTGTATATTCTGACATAAAAAATAAAAAAAATCCCCCCTCCAAAAAAAATAACTTATTTAAGTACATAGTGGGTCAGAGGAAGAAAAACAATTCCTTACATATCACAGGGAGGTAAAGCACGGTAGGAAACATGTGCACCGTATATGTGGAAGTGACATGTATAGGAGGATGTCTCCTGCTGGGAGAACATTGTATAGCAGGGGAGGGGGTTATCTGATCTGTATGGGACATTGTCCTTAGTAGTAGAGTACCAAAACAAGAGGTGAAAAGGAAACACCCTACAATATTAATTTTAGATCATCTCTTAGGATCCAGCGCTCTGTAAAATACTGATCATCCGGATTTACATCCAAATTATTAAAACTTTAAGCGAAACTTATTTTTAACAGTCCATTGCCCTTGTCGCCCCAATGAATTTTTAACAGTCCGTTGTTCTTGTCCCCCAATGAACTAGATATGAAGGAGACCTGCCGCTGATGTGAACGAAGCTTTATGGAAACTTCCAAAGCAATGGGTTAGTAATAATAGGTGTCCATAAGCCCCATCATTTAATCTGCCCCCTATAGGGGGTTCACAATATCTAATAGAGAAGTCTGAGGGTGGCTCGGAAGCTTTTTTTAATCTAGGTCAATGTAGCTGTACAATGGGCTTGTTTTTTGTGGGATCCATTGTACTTTTGAAGGAAACCATTTGGGTACTTAGAACCAGTGCAGTGACCCAGAGACCCTCATATTGGGGTCAGTACTCTCTAGGTAGTGGTCGGCGTCACACCAGCTCAGCATATACCTTTTATAAAAAGCCTAAATTCTAGGCTGACATAAAACATAACAGGAAGAGCAGATGTCGGCAGAGATAGACGGGAGCAGCCGCCAGAAAATGTGCACAGGAATGTGAGTGGAAATCGATCAAAGGTTTCCTGCACTTTAGTCTGAGAATTTCAATAACACTTGGACACAATATAAATCTGGAGCAGCTTCGAGGTTCGCCAATATAAGATCACGGAGAGATCCGACTGCAAGACAATGAGTGGATGTACTGATAAGGCTGGGCGGTAATGGCAGCTATTCTGCACATTATATAGGGGATAATAATGGCCCCTCAGACCCCAGGACCACTGACAGTGGGGATCGGGTTTTAGGAAAGAGCTGAGCTCATATTCTGTGGCCAGGGCTACATGGTGACTTTGTCCGCGACTTCCATTGCTCATCATCAGGCGGCACCTTCAGGGTCAGAATGCAAGTTTATTCAATTAAAGGGGTTCTATCATTGGGAAAAGTCATTTTTGACTAAGCACATACTTGCAAAGCCTTTAGAAAGGCTATTCCACACCTACCTTTTATATGTAAATCGCCTCAGTAGTTTTTGAATGAGCCCGTTTTTATTCATATGCTAATTAGCTTCCATCGTGCACCCTCTGCTATTCTCTCCTATGTGTGTGTACAGCATAGGCTGCTGCTGATGTCTCATCTCCCTGCTCTCACACACAGAAGACTGTGCTGGCTGAGAACTTCCTGTGCCGGCTGAGAACTTCCTGTGCCGGCTGAGAACTTCCTGTGCCCGCTGAGAACTTCCTGTGCCCGCTGAGAACTTCCTGTGCTGGCTGAGAACTTCCTGTGCTCGCTGGAGCCTAATTAGCATGTGGATAAAAACGGGCTCATTCAAAAACTACTGAGACGATTGGCATACAAAAGGTAGGTGTGGAATAGCCTTTCTAAAGGCTATGCAAGTATATGTTTATTTAAAAATGACTTTTCTCCAATGATAGATTCCCTTTAAATTATTGACGGGGTCAGAAGGCAACAAGGTGGATGAGCAATGGGAGTCACTGACTAATTCTTAGCATGCTACAACTATTTTAATACAGATGGCTGAACTTTGCACTGCGCTATTCCTCTGTAATTGCTCTCGGAAATGTAGGACTAAATTGAAAACCGGGTGTTACCTTTCAGCTGGTCAAAGGGGTGTGTCTCACACTGTCCGATCAATGCTGATTTTGCCAGAATCTGCAGGAACTTACCGCTAACTGGCAACATTCAGTTACTGATATATTCATACATTACCAGGAGGAACAGCAGAGGAATGGAAAAGATGCTAAAGAATTGTTATTTTCCTGCAAATACCATGTCAGAAGAAGACAGACATTTTCAAAGATTCATATCAGAGGTACATTATTCTTTTACACAGCTGCTGCAGAACCTCATTTTGAAAGGGAAATTGACTGTATAACAAGAACCACAGTGACTATCACATATGTCATATGTCAGACTGAGTAACAGGCTGGGGTTAAAACAGGAACTGGAAAACCCCTTAATGCTAGCCACGGACATAAGAAATCTGTCTGCCAAAGGTTTACTCGTCTCTAACCCAACTTTCCTATACCTGTGCTTGCTCTGCTCATCTGAGATGGGGTAATGAATTATTTCCCCCTAAATAAAATTATCAGGGTTGGGATTTATGAGCTGCCTCAATAGAGTCTGTCAGCAGGAAAATTGGTATCAAACTAATATAGGATGGTTTCTACACTTTCCAGAGATAGCTTTCTTACTCTGCATTGCGGATCCATTTTCATGAAAATCTGTGTTTTATTCTTATAGACATTAGCTGTCAAAGGCTTTAGTGTGTCCTCTCCTCCCAGGGCTTTCCACTTTAGATAACAAAGTGGGAGACGTCACTCAAGTAACGGGGGGCAACAATTAGGGGTGATTATGTAAAATAGAGAGTGAAGTCCTGGAAGGAAAGGACACGCCCCTAAAGCATAATAAAACGCTGATTTCCACAAAAACTGAGCTGCAATGCAGAAGAAGAAAGGCATCTTAGGAAAGTGCAGAAGCCCCTACAAGGTACAGTCAGTATTTTGATACCGATTTTCTTGCTGACAGTCTCCCTTTAACATATATACGCTGTTGATTTAGTATTTTTTTTTATTATTTTCGGAGGGAATGCTTGTGCAGTTTACTGCTCGTGTAGATCACACTTGAGTACAAGCACATTAGATCACAGATACCGGATATAACAATGTAGTAGAAGGTCAGGGAGGAGAGCGTTGTGCTCCTGTATTTGGGAAGCCCTTGAGCAGCTTTGTTCACACAGCTCAAGCCTTTGATAACATCTCATCACGACATCTGCTGTTTGCCCAACACACACCCTGGTCAGCCAAACAGACACAGAGATCAAACAGAGCGTGTTATTACTTTACCTTCCACCATGAGCGTAGGCTCCTTTCCACCGCCATGTGCCAACATCTCCTGGCGGTAGCGCTCTCCCATCACCCTATAGAGAAGACATACTTGATTACCCCATACAAGTCGCCATTATAATACAATCACAACCCCCCCCCCCACACACACACACACACACACACACACACACACACACACACACACACACACACACACACACACACACACTGTGAATCCCGAATATACATTGCTGATAAGTCTCCATGACTGGCAGATCCAGTAAACCTCTTACCGATCAAATGGATTTTTCATGAAGCATTGCTTCCAAACCATGGAGGCCACCGCCCGGGACATTAAGTAGGAGTAGTATTTGGCACCATAACCGGCCAGATGACTAAATCTCAGTTGCCAGGCCTGCAGGTAAAGCAAACACATATTATTGTATATAAACTGCAGAACGCCATTCTGGGTATGGATTGTACATTTCTAAAGAACAGGGGTACAAGTGCTGCCCAGGTTTTGTCATGATGTATAATAAATGGGCCTGAGCTGCGATGGAAGACACAACAGTGCAGTTATCAAGTATATGGATAGGTAGTAGGAAACTCATTCAGGGTATATTCACATGGGAAGTGCATGCAGATTTTACACTGTGTAGCACCAAAGGGAATAAAATGTACACACATCGCCTCCTCATCTTGCACAGAACACCCGCAGTGTATACTGACCTGTGGTGCGGGTTTTAGTGTTGCTTTTACCCTTTGCAATGCAAACCAAGGGCAAATCTGGTGGTTTTGACCAACGGGAATTTGGAAAACTCCACCAATGATTTACTGTATACCCATAACCTGTGGACATGCCTTGAAGGGGTTGTCGTCAGGGATTATTTAGGATTAAAGGCATCCTATTATTGGATACCTTTTTTTCTGACACATAGAAATAGTCTTAAGAAAAGCTATTCTCCTCCTACCTTTAGATGTCTTCTCCAGACCGCCGTTCAGTAGAAATCCCGGTTTTCTTCGGTAGGCAAATGAGTTCTCTCGTAGCTTACTATATAAGCGGCCATTTTCTTGTGGCCGTGAGCATGCGCAGAGCCGACTGCGCATGCCTAGAAGACTGAAACCCAGGACAGAAGAACACGCTTGAAGCAGGTGTTCCAAAAGAAGATAGAGGCGGCGCTGGAGATTTCTCTTGCAGCACTGGAGACGCCCCCAGTACTATTTGAGCACTGGGGACCGCCTCCAGTGCTGCGAGAGAACTCATTTGCATACCGACAAAAACCGGAATTTCTAACAAACAGCGGCGCAGAGAAGACATCTAAAGGTAGGAGAAGAATAGCCTTTCTTAAGACTATTCTTACGTGTTAGTCAGAAAAAAAGGGTATCCAATGATAGGATCCCTTTAAGTGAAAAAAGAAACGATACTCATCTATTTGATGTTCTGGCTTTGGGCAGGTCAGAAGCGCAGTGTTAAATGACTTCTGCAGCCCATCACTAGCCCGAGCGGGGCATGCTGGGTACTGATGAAGTCACTGCTGATATGTCACCAGGCAGGTCACTGGCCACTATGGTCACCTGACTTTCTACACAGGGGGAACAGGGGATGCACCACTCACTTCTGCACTGGGGGAACAATGAATGCACCACTCACTTCTGCACAGGGGAAACAGAGGAAGCAACACTCACTTCTGCACAGGGGGAACAGGGGATGCAACATTCACTTCTGCACTGGGGGAACAGGGGATGCAACACTCTCTTCTGCACAGGAGGAACAGGGGATGCAACACTCACTTCTGCACAGGGGTAACAGGGGATGCAACACTTCTGCACAGGGGTAACAGGGGATGCAACACTTCTGCACAGGGGGAACGGGATGCACCACTCACTTCTGCACTGGGGGAACAATGAATGCACCACTCACTTCTGCACAGCGCGAACAGAGGAAGCAACACTCACTTCTGCACAGGGGGAAGAGAGGAAGCAACACTCACTTCTGCACAGGGGGAACAGGGGATGCAACACTCACTTCTGCACAGGGGATGTGCCACTCACTTCTGCACAGGGGGAACAGGGGATGCACCACTCACTTCTGCACAGGGGGAACAGGGGATGCAACACTCACTTCTGCACAGGGGATGCAACACTCACTTCTGCACAGGAGGAACAGGGGATGCACCACTCACTTCTGCACAGGAGGACCAGGGGATGCACCACTCACTTCTGCACAGGGAGAACAGGGGATGCAACACTCACTTCTGCACAGAGGGAACAGGGGATGTAACACTCACTTCTGCACAGGGGGAACAGGGGATGCAACACTCACTTCTGCAAAGGGGGAACAGGGGATGCAACACTCACTTCTGCACAGGGGGAACAGGGGATGCACCACTCACTTCTGCACAGGGGATGCATCACTCACATCAATGACCAGGGGTAGATAAATATATAATTTTTTTTTTTTTTTTTTGTATAGTTTCCAACTTGTGACCTACAACGAATTTTTCCATTTATCCCAGACAACCCCTTACATACAATTTCAACAGCCTGACAGCCATCTTCCCCCCATACATATTTTTACCCAGTTATCTACATTAGAGGATTGTCTGATCCCACTGAAATTGGCAGGTTCGACCGACAGTGATCTTCTATGGTAAATCCTACGCTACAACATTTATATTGTATGTTTTATAGACACTATTTTATAATCTCATAAAACCTTTCTAATGGAGTGCTTGAACTGTAATGGGGTGTGAAAGAAAACACTTGGAACATGTCCTGTAAGCAACGCTGATGTTTCGGCTGGTGAAAGATTTTGCCTTGTTCTGTATAAACTAGGACACCGCATTTTCAGAGAAAAATGAGCGCCAAAGGCAGAATGTGCCGCGGCAGGATGCGTGTCTTAGCTGAAGGTTACATTACAGGTAATACTGGCTCATGAGAGTCGAGATCACATTATTCTACGCAACACCAGGCAGATGTAACAAGTCGAGGAAGGGGATTAAGACGTTCCAGCCATTTAATAAGCTGGCTTGCTTGGGGCCTGATATGTGCCATGTGCAGATCATGTCGCTGCCTGTTCTCGGTAGCTCCAGCTAATCACAGTGTGAAAGGTGATGTCAATCCGGGATGACGGCCTGTCAGGAGAAATGCCACTGTTTCACCTTTAAGAGCTACAGTTTAATTGACCAAGAAAATCGTGTCATTGTTATTGTACACTGGAATTTAGGACTTTCAACATACGCTCTCATTTATAGGGCTGCTAATTCCTTGCACAGTGTGGTACTTCTCTAAGCAAGTTGTAAGGTGCTGCAGAGGTTGGTATTAAAGTGATCTTCCAGGTTCCCCTCATTAAAGGGCTATTCCCCCATGCATTAGATACTGATCGGCGGGGTCCACTGGGGCCCCATCGATCACGAGATTTGGGGTGTTCTGCATCCTGATTTGAATGGGGAAGTAGGTTGAAGATATGCACCATTGCATATATATATATATATATATATATATATATATATATATATATATATATATATACATATACACACACACACACACACACACTCTGTGTTCCACATTATTATGCAAAAAGTGTTTAGGAGTGATAAGGTAACAATATTTTTGTTTGTCCGTTAAACCCATTGATGGTGATGTGTGTCAGGGCTCTTCATATCACTGAAAGCAATTGCAGATGCCTGTGCTAATTAGTTTGGCAGGTGTGTCCAATTAAAGGCAAGACTACTTAAGAAGGCTGTCCCACATTATTAAGCAGCCTACATTTTCAGCCAAAATGGGAAAGAAAAAAAGGATGTGTCGGCTGCTGAGAAGCAACAAATTGAGGAGTATTTAGGTCAAGGAATGACTACAATCAACATTGCCAAGACACTTCATCGTGATCTTCGCACAATCTAGAAGTAGTACGGGTGTGTGCTGATAAGGGAAAATTGAGGATTCTTTCCAACAGACAATTACGTCAGGTTAAAAGAGCAACTGCAAAAATGCCTTGTCATAGCAGCAGACATGTTTTTGAAGCTGCTGGTGCCTCCAATGTCCCCCGAACAACAAGATGCAGGGTCCTTCAGAGGTTTGCAGCTGTGCGTAAGCCATCCTGTCGACCTCCTCTATCCACTGCACACAAGCAGAAACGGCTCCAGTGGGCCAAACAATACATCAAGACTGACCTCAAAACTGTTTTGTTCACCGATGAGTGCCGTGCAATGCTCGATGGTTGAGATGGATGGAGTGGAGGATGGCTGGTTGATGGACACCCCATGCAAATACGGCTACGGCGCCAACAAGGAGGAGGCGGAGTAATGTTTTGGGCTGGAATCATGGGGATAGAGATTGTCGGTCCCTTTAGGATCCCTGAAGGGGTAAAGATGAACTCCGTAATGTATGTAGAGTTTCTCATACAGCACGTCCTGCCATGGTTCAAGAAGAAGAACCGTGCAATCCGCAGCAAGATAATTTTCATGCATGATAATGCACCAATGTCTCAGGCTGCAAATAACACATCTGCATCTCTGGCTGCTATAGGCATAAAAGGAGACAAACTTATGGTGTGGCCCCCATGCTCCCCTGACCTCAACCCCATTGAGAACCTCTGAAACATCATCAAAAGGAGTGTCTATGATGGCGGGAGGCAGTTCACATCTGAGCAACAGCTCTGGGAGGGTATTCAGTCCTCATGCAAAACAATTGAAGCAGAAACCATCCAAAACCTGACATATTCAATGTTCAGAAGCTGCATTGGAACAAGGGGTCCTATGTGCAAATGTAACATCACCTAGAATAAAGTTTTGACTTGAAAACTGTTTGATTTCAGTTTGTAATAACCGGCTAATTCTTAGGATTTCACAAATGACCATTTTTTTGTTCGTTATAAAAATAAAAAGGTTGAAAACGCTGCTGTGCATAATAATTTAGAACATGCATTTTGTGTTTATTTTTCTTAATTAAAATATACTGTTATCATAGACAGTTTGTTCAAAAACCTTTCAAATGTACTCTAACAGTTGATGACTGGAAAATTACAATGACTGCAATTCATATATGTCATTTTTGAAAATATCAGAAAATATTATTTGCATAATAATTTGGAACACAGTGTGTATCTATCTATCTATCTATCTATCTATCTATCTATCTATCTATCTATCTATCTCTGTAGTGGTTCCTCCTGAAATGAATGGAGTGACAGCACACATTTCCAACATGTCACACTAAACTTATAGTACTATTCAAAACAGCCGTTTCGAATAGTACTCGCTCATCTCTAAGACACTTCCCTTATACCAACCTACTGCTGACTAACTTTGCACTATGAATAAATATGGCGACTTTTATGGCTGCTCTTTTACATACACTGTACAGTACAACTGGCAGCATGGCTCTGATCACCATAACAGTAGTGCGCCACGTTACCGCTGTGACCACTGACTTGCTGCGGCGGTCACACACTGAGAGCAGAGGCTGGAATGCTGGAGGAACAGAGGCTTTTTTTTTTTCTTTACAATTTGAATAATTCCTTTAACTCCCCAAGTCATGCACATGCGAGGAGCCGCTCGCTAGTAGCGGAAAAATGAAGCGGCATGCCCTATCTTGCCACGGATTCCGCAGCTGATTCAGCCGCGGCTCGAGTCATGCTTCAGCGTAGGCCCATTCATCCGGACCTAATCAGGCGGGCGGCGCGGAATATTCACACGGCGGAAAATGAAGAAGAAATTCCTCTTCATTTTCTGCCATCGGCTTTTTCACGCAGCTAGCCGTGACAGGATGCCGATGCAATGTATCAGAATTCCGACGCGGCATCCCGCTCCTGATTAGGTCCAGATGAATGGGCCTAATCAAGAGAGAGTCTCGAGATGCTGACGGAATCCGCGGCAAGATCGAGCAGGACGCTTTTTTCACGATCTCTGCCTCCCACTGAAAACTATGTGGATTTGGGAGGAATCTGCTCCAGATTTGGGGGAAGAATCTGCACCCTTAAGGTGTGTGAACCAGGGTAATAGATTTTTACAATCTAATGATCCTTTAACCCCTTCCCGACATGCGCCGTAATAGTATGGCGCATGTCGGGTCTGTAACTATGGCGACCGCCCGGGAGCCAGGCGGCCGCCATAGCCGCCAGGTGTCTACTGCTTTAAGCAGCAGACAACTGGCTCTAATGCCTCCGATTGGTCCCCGAACCAATCGGAGGCATTAACCCCTCCGGCGCCGCGGTCAAAGGCGCCAGAGGCGCCATTTTCCCGGCGGTGCATGGGCGCTGCCATTTTGCCCGGGATTGCCGGCTCCTGGAGCATGCTCCAGGGCCGACATCACGTTGCCATGACAGCCGGGAGCCTTTACAAGGCTCCCAGGCTTGTCTGCAAATTCTCTCTTATGCAGGCTGGTCTATGCAGCCTGCAAAAGAAAGGATGATTTTTTGCAATGCATTGCAATGCATTAGCATTGTAATGCTTTGCATTAGTGTTCAGACCCCCTGGGGTTCAACACCCCTAGGGGGTCTAATGCAAAAAAAAAAATTTCAAAAAAAGTAAAAAAAAAAATATAAATAAATATAAAAAGTATTAAAAGTTCAAATCACCCCCCTTTCCCTAGAACACATATAAAAGTAGTTAAAAACTGTGAAACACATACATGTTAGGTATCCCCGTGTCCGAAATCGCCCGCTCTACAAATCTATAAAAATATTTTTCCTGTTCGGTAAACGCCATAGCGGGAAAAATAGTCGAAAGTGCCAAACTGCCGTTTTTTCACTGTTTTGATTCTGATAAAAATTTGAATATAAAGTGATCAAAGCAATAATATTTCCCGAAAATGGTAGAACTAAAAAGTACACCCGGCCCCGCAAAAAAGACGCATTATGCATCCCCGTACACTTACGTATAAAAAAGTTACGGCCGTCGGAATATGGCGACTTTTAGAAAAAAATTTTTTTAACAGTTTTGGATTTTTTTTAAGGGGTCAAAATGTAAATAAAACCATATAAATTTGGTATCCCTGGAACCGTACCAAAATACAGAATAAAGGGGACATGTCATTTTGGCTGCACAGTGAACGCCGTAAAACCAAAGCCCGTAAGAAAGTCGCAGAAATACATTTTATCTTCAAATCCACCCCATTCTGAATTTTTTTCCTGCTTCCCAGTACATTATATAGAATAATTAATGGTGGCATCATGAAGAAAAATTTGTCCCGCAAAAATTAAGACCTCATATGACTCTGGGAGCGGAGAAATAAAAAAGTTATGGGGTTTAGAAGGAGGGGAGTCAAAAACGAAAATCAAAAAATGCCATCGGCGGGAAGGGGTTAAAGGAACACTAAATAAATGACAAAAAAAAAAAATTAAAATAGGAAATAAATCTTCCCTTGCTGTTTGTCAGGATTCTCTGTCATGGACATTTATGTAGGAATCCTGCAGAGAACAAAGGGGCTTATCTTCTCCTGCTAGTCTATTTGGTTTTTGGCTGGGAAACCATAAATGGAGAGATAAGAGAATGGTGCTAAACAACCTTTCCCCTTACTGCAGACAGGGTTGAGGGGGGGAGGATCCTGCTGCAGCCAGATACAGGATGGAGGAGGAGGTAGACATGACTGATCACATGGGACACACAAATCAAATCTCTGAAGATTAAGGGAAGAAGTGCTTGGATATAGTTTTCATTTTTCGTGATTTCATGGTCCTCGCAACAAAGCATGAAAAGGTCTGACAGTGATCCCATATATGCATTAGCTATATTATATACTCATCTCGCACTACAGAATATAGAACAGTCACACGCCATCTCTTGGCAGGATAACCTATTCTGTCATCGTCATGCTATTCCTGACACCCTCCCCTTAGATCCTCTCTCTCTCCTTAAAAAACATTCTCTTTTCCATTCACAACAACATAATTATTTTTATGACATGTCCCGGGGTTGTTTTTATAAGCAGGTAAAGTTGTGTCTCGATTCTTGTAGAATTCTAGTCTTGTCAATGACTTCATTGTACATGGCGGAGTAGTCATTATCGGATTGACGACCAGGTTTTCCGACCCCCACTTACCCCGATCCACAGGATAATAGGCGATAAAAGTATGATCGCTGTTGGCCCCACTCACCATGGAAATGGGGGTCTCCAAGTCCTCTGTGTGTGCATGTATGATCATCGCTTCATTCACTCCTATAGGATTTAGAGCCACAGACAAGTACTGAATATAGTGGTGGCTGCACATGTGCACTAAACAGGGTATTTGAGGACCCTTGTACTTGTAAACAGTGGGGGTTTCAAGCACCTCCGCTGATCAGACACTTATTCCCTATCCTGTGTATGAGTCTGAGCTGTGACGTCAGACGTAACACTTGGCTTCAATTTTGCAATGGTGGACAACATGGAGGCGGCAGACCAATCTTATATGAAATATGCCTATTTCTAGGTAACATCAATTGTTTAACCCATTAACTGCCTTTTTTCCCCCAATAATATGGAACTGCACCGTGAAAATGACCTCGTGTGCGCAAAGCAATGATAGGTTTCCTTCTGACCCCACACCTGATGTCCCGCCTACACACCTGTATAAGGCGCGATGGGAGGCCTATTTGGGACAAATTATCTCGAAATCGGTTTGGTCCCTTATCTGGAATAGAGGGTCTAGGACCTTGAGTTGCATTGTCCATAAGGAAAACTTCTTCAGAATGCTGATGCATTGGTACCACACACCAACTCTCCTCCATTCCTTTGACAGATCTGTGCCGGACTGCTGCTAGCGTTGTGGTGCTTGTCCTGCACACATCTTTCATTTATTTTGGTCCTGCCCCTCTCTTGTCCCTTACTGGTGTCAGGTTCGGGATCTCCTAACCCCCCCCCCCCCAAGCAATAATAGGTTTCCTATCACGGGCGACATCCTGCTGGAGCCCGTGAATGCCCTGTTTCTATTCCTTAATGACAGATGGCGGTCGTAGGCAGGTTAAAGTACCCGATCCCCAATTGGGGAGCATGGCAGTTAATGGGTTAACATTAGAGATCTAAGGCATAGACAACATATTCACATCAGTACAAGACATAGGAGACAGACAACCGATACCCGGAGCTCCAGAGATTTACATGACAGCAGTAAAACCAGCCAAGCTTACCTAACATGACATAATAATACCAGGGCTCGGAGCTGTCAGTCACTGTAACACTGCACTGGCATTACGTGGAGAAGTCGCAAATACATTGTGTCTTTCTTATACATATATCTGGACTGTCGTCATTTTAGGTTGGGGCAAAAAATCCCTGCCTCCTCACCAAAAAATAAAAAAAATAGTGCAAACTCAACTTTTAATAACCTGATACACTGATATACTACGGGACCGTACGAGCATTCTCCGACCTATCTGTAGCGACAGGAACACGAGAGAGATAGGAATCCACAGATACCAATCCTTATACATAAGGACCAGGATTGGGGCACTGACTGCTGGGGGTAATGAAAGCCCCTACTTGTATATACTTATCAGTGTATTGTATAGTTGATATCTGTGTATATGTGATGTTTATGACATACTCAAAGGGAAAATGTTATCTTTTTGGTCACAGGAGAACCCCCTGCAGTTTTATCATTATGGTCTGTGAACAGCATCCCCTTTGAAGGCAGCACAAGGCAGATAAGGGGGCTATTTAATGCACAAAGTTTTTCTGAAGATCAGATAAGGGGGAGAGGTCTGCTGGACACAGCTTTCAGAGATTCAGTAGATGACAAAGAAACATCCCGTACAGTGGGGTTAACCAGACAGGAAAATTAATAGCCACGAAAGACGCCTACTTATTGATCCACTTTCCAGGGACTGACGTGGAGGAGGGCATCTCTGAACCATGAGAATGGCCTAATGCTATAGAAACTGTTGAATTTTGTCACACCTGTGGAGCCAGCCAATACACACCATAATTAATGGGTCACTTGGGCATAGCCATTCCATAAAGTACCCTTGCAAAATAATGACCCTGATTCCCGTTTGCTCCTGCTCTTACAATCCCACAAGATGCCCCCCAAAAATAAAACCTCTCCCTGGTAGTCCCTACACATTTCAAAGCCCATGGGGTCTAATCCTCAGCAGACCTCTTCTTTGTGGGCAAGTTCAGACTCACACCCACATTATGCCACCTGAACTTCTACATTTGGGTAAGGTCAAACCATTTTAAGTTGACCCTTATGGTGACTCGTTGTGTGTTTTGCATATATCTGGTCATAGGACAGTGACATGAGTTGGTGATACTGGTCTTATTGCACCTCTGTCTTTTAAGTATTTCTTAGTAAAGGTTTGGACATTTTTTTTAATTTTTTATAAGCACTGAACCTTTTTGTGTTACGGAGCTCACTTTCATGGCGGTCCTGGTATGTTCTATGGAGCCATTACCTTTAACTGATAGGCCACCAGTACCCCACATGTGACCAGCGAGGCCCGTAATTGCCTTCAGTGGTTACGTGAGCCAGGGAACTTCCAGCCCAGCCAGTACTGACAGCGGAGGGTCCTTTCACGTAACCCATTCCCTGAAGCATGCCTCAGCCATCATATTGTGCGAATGGTTGGGCTGAGGAGTCCATGCCTCTGTCCAGCAGGTTATAATGCACATGAGTGAGTTACAACGGAAATCTAAGTTAGTTCCTAAATGGCGCCGGCCCTACAACAGATTTATAAAGAGGCCGCAGCCTTTTCATAAATCTTGGTCCTTGAGGCATTCTGCCAGTCTTAGTAAATTTGCCCCATTGTATATAGGCATATTTATCTTTTATTGACATTTTTGCAAGTTTTATCCCAAAATCATACATAACCCTTGCATTTTATTTTTACAATAAAGCCACGGTCACCCCTGGGTATTCTATTTATCATGGAGAACCCCTTTAAGTACAAAAACTCTGCTTGCATTGCTTACTGGAAAGGGCCCATCATTTGAGAAACACAACGCCAAGTAACTTGTCTCTTTGCTGAAAAACGTGTTTGATTTGGAAACCTTAAATAAACCGAGCGAGGGGCCATTTTCTTATTGTTAACAGAGCAGAAGAGAAGATTAAAGGTCCAGTTCACAGCACTTGCCTGTTTGTATGAAGCTGTCACGGATACATATAGAGCAGCCCGCAGTGTAAATATTTAGAGGGTATTTACTTAGGGGAAGTGGAGAGGAATTTCTCATCCGATTAACCACTTAGGGGGTTCTAGACATAAGCCAGGTGTTAGCGCCATTATTCATACCGTATACTATTGTGACTTTGCTGGAGGGATCCGAGCACTTCGTCAGATTCATTACAGAAAGATCAACACATCATAACAACCCGAAAACGGCAGGGAAGAAAGACAAAGTGGCGCGGCGACGCATACTGGAACTGTAGGCGCATTAGACAAACAGAGGCATTAGCTGCTGTATAAAGTGTCAGGTTTACACAATATACGTGGACAAATACAGCTCACCACATGTTGATCACATTTTTTTCTTGGCCACCAGGTCAGTTTTTACATTTTTGTTTCTCTCAGTTTTTGCAGGGTGCAGCCTAGGCCCAGAAATGTAGGTTGAGGGAAAATGGGGTGCTTTATACCAGCGGGGGGGGAAGTGTATATAGAGGTGCTGTACGGCCTGTGTTCCCTAATGGCTAATAGGTTGTAAGTTAGCATGGTGAACCTCAAGTTATCATAGGACGGGCACCTTACATTTGCCCTATCTGTGTGCGCTAAAAATGCTAGCATCCGCCCCTGCATTGGATTGTAAGGGTGTGAGTGGATGAATTCTCAGTATTATGTTCCTTATAGCATTTGGGCCTATCTGCGTCCTGCAGTGATCCATTGCGTCGTCTTACATCAGATATAAGTGGTGATATCTTCAGTGATACCATTTATAATAATTGCAGCAGGTTGGTTTAGCAGGCATGGGCTCACGTAAACCCCATGGAGGACCTTGCAGGGCGACTTATGGACTATGGGGTTTATAAGTCCTCTGAAAATATCCCCTATAAACGCCAATGATCATACCTTTATTTAAAGGGTTTTTCCTACAAACACCTATTATCTTGATACAAGAAATGTCTGGCTGCTGGGACTCCTATTGACCGCTAAATTGGGGATCCCCAAGCCCACTGTGATGCAGTAATGTGCATGCATGATCACAGCTCCATTCATTTGTATGGGATTGACAAATAGTGACACTTATCCCCCCTAGTCTAAGGCGTGTTGTTCAGGGAAACCCCTTGACAAAAGCTCTATTTGCATACAACCTCTATAAGAATAGCCACAGTATTGTATACTCACTGTATGAGGTATATAGGGCAATCCATAGAAGGATTCCTGGGTTTCCCTTAATATGTCTGTTGTTGAGCCTTTTAGGGGGTGTTTACCATGATAAATTTGGTCCAACATTGAGTAAAAGACCTGAAATACAGAACCCAGACATGGAAATATTAGAATAATCTCAGTACTGTCCACAAAAGTGCAATAATGTACAGCCATTGTATAGGAGGGGTATATATTCATCCTACAGGGCGTTGGTCATTCTATGTGTGTATATATATATATATATATAATATATATATATATATATATAAGCCGACCCGAATATAAGCCGAGGCCCCTAATTTTACCACAAAAAAATTGGGAAAACTTATTGACTCGAGTATAAGCCCGGGGGGGGGGGAATGCAGCAGCTACTGGAAAATTCCAAAAATAAAAATTCCTATTAACCCCTTCCTGATGGAATCGGAGCATTGCAGATACTCTATATTTAACCTGGCTGTAGTCAGGCTGAATTCCAAGTGGGCGGGGGGGGGAACCAGTCTCGGGGAAGGGGCAGTTAGACAACTTTTTTTCCCGCTACGGCATTTACTGTACAGGAAAAATATATTTATAGATTTGTAGAGCGGGCATTTTCGGACACAGGGATACCTAACGTTTATGTGTTTCACAGTATTAGTTTTATGTGTTCTAGGGAAAGGGGGAGGATTTGAATTTTTAATACTTATTTTTATTTTTTTTTAAACTTTTTTTTAACTTTTTTTTGCATTTATTAGACCCCCTAGGGGTCTGCGTTCTGGGCCTGCTAGCAAAAGTAGCGTAAGTACTTCAGCAGTTTGAAGTGAGCAGCATCGCCACGCTCCTGCTACGAGCGTGGTGATGCTGCAACCTGGCACTCGTCCGGGTGTCTGTATGCCGGGTCTGTAAACTTGAGTATAAACCGAGGCGGACTTTTTCAGCACAAAAACTATGCTGAAAAACTTGGCTTATACTCGAGTATATACGGTATATATACAGTTACACACTGATATAACATATATATTATGATAAGTTCAATATACAGTGGAAGCCCTTAAGGCCGGGGCCCCATGTGGTGTAAACGCCTCGGAAAAAATGCAGTCCCTGTAAAGTGGATGGGATTCTAGCAAATTCCATCCACACAAAGAAATATCCTCAGCAGACACACCGTCCGTCCATTATGGTTTTGGAAATCGCAGCATGTCAATTATACCTACGGAAATGCTGGCGGTTTTTCTATGGGTATAATGCAGGGGTAGGGAACGTACGGCTCTCCAGCTGTTGCAAAACTACAACTCCCAGCACGCATACTTGCTCTGCTGTTCCCATGGAAGTGAATGGAGCATGTTGGGAGTTGTAGTTTCACAGCAGCTGGAGACCCGAAGGTTCCCTATGCCTGGTATAATGGAACCAGAAGAAGCGGTGAGGGAAAAAAACTCAATGCGTTATCGCCGCGTTTTTTTTTTCCTGCAGCTCTTTCTTGGTGCAGCCCATTAAGCCTTAAGAGGACCACTCAAAAATTGCATTAGAAAGTAGTCTTGTACAGGATGGTTAATGGCCAACATATGTAAAATATGGTGAAACTATAACTAACTTATTACTATTCTGTATGTACTCACCTGGAGCTGCATATCCGAAGCTGCACAAACTTTTTTGGATTCACAGAGGCGAGACACCATAGGTTTAGACAAAGCCTACAACGTAAAGAGAAAATGTATACAATAAATAAGTGACATGTTGCCTCTTTCAACATGTCCATCCACTGCATTGGTGGAGTCTACACCGATCACAAGCATTAAAGGGGTTATCTGATTCTTTAAAATGAAGTTGCACTGGTGGGAGTCTGACTCTCGGCATCTCCAGCGCTCCCCTGTTTAAATGCGCAATACAGCGAGTGTTGTGGCCTCTTTATTGTTTACTGGGCGCAGTATTACTGCTCAGTCACATTCACATGGTTGGGATAAAGCGTAAACCGTAATACAAGGTACAGCTGCTTCAATTACCAAACACATTACTGTATATAACATGGCCGTGCTTGGCATTGCAGTTCAGTCCCATTCACCTGAAAGAGCACCACGACCCCTTCAAACAATTGGTATGAGGGGAAAAAGGTGTTGGACCACCACCAGTCTGACACCGATGACCTAACCTAAGAATAGGTCATCAATAAAACCCCTTTAAGCACAGGCTCGGCTTACAAGAGCTCGCCCTGTCTTTCACTGCTAACAAAATATCTCAGACAAAATAAAACACTTGCTTTATAGTCTCTTGGACGGGGTATGGGGAGAACATGGATGCCTACAAGGGTTTACAGCAGAATTAAGATTTTTGATCATCCTTCTCTGAACTGACATATAAATGAAATGTAAGATATGGTTACTTTGTGTAAATTTCAGCGCTCCTTTAAAGGGATTCTACCACTAAAACACAATTTTTTCTAGTTAACATGTCGGAATAGCCTTTAGAAAGGCTATTCGTCTCCTACCTTTTGAAGTGCTCTCCGCCGCGCCGTTCGTTCACAACACCGGTTTGTACCGGTATGCTAATTCGTTCTCTCGCAGCGATGGGGGCGTCCCCATTGCAGCTCGAAAACCGTCCGCAGCGCCGCCTCTATGGTCTTCGGTGTCCTCCCCTTCCTTCTTCAGCGTCATGTCGGACGCCTGCGCAGAACGCTCTGTTCGGCGAAGACTTCAAAGAACGTACTGCGCATGCGCGAAATTGCGGCGCCCGCACTATGGTTGCGGGCATGCGCAGTACGTTCTTTGAAGTCTTCGCCGAACAGCGTACTGCGCAGGCGTCCGACATGACGCTGAAGAAGGAAGGGGAGGACACCGAAGACCATAGAGGCGGTGCTGCGGACGGTTTTCGAGCTGCAATGGGGACGCCCCCATCGCTGCGAGAGAACGAATTAGCATACCGGTACAAACCGGTGTTGTGAACGAACGGCGCGGCGGAGAGCACTTCAAAAGGTAGGAGATGAATAGCCTTTCTAAAGGCTATTCCGACATGTTAACTAGAAAAAAATTGTGTTTTAGTGGTAGAATCCCTTTAAAGAGGACCTTTCACGTCCTCTGGTACAGGTGGTATGATATACAGCTAGAACGTGCAGAATTCAGCACAATGTCAGCTTTGATGGTTTTGGAACCGATATCTCTCCACTGTCAGAAAGGTGGGCCTTACAGGATAACGTTATTGCTTTGCGAAACGGACACCGACAGTATTCTTCCATAACCTTGTACTGTCAGAGGGGATGTTCCTTACCTCTCAGCGATGACGCTCAGCAGTAAGACCCGCCCTTCTGAAAGTGGAGAGATATCATAAACCATTAAAGTACAGTGTCAGCTTTCTAGCAGTATATAATGCTGCCGATGCATAAGACATGAACATATATAGCATTATAGGAGTTATGGAAGATTTGTAACAGCTAGCAATCCACAGATCTACAGAATACCATTTCCAAAAACTACAACTCCATTTCCTTGTGTCACTTGTTTAGCTGGCAGCTACTACTCCTGACCACCTCCTATCTACAAGCATGGCCGTCTAAGAATGAATGTACTCTCATCAGAGAGTAGGAGAAAATATGGTGCCAGATCCCTATGGCAGTGTCTAATCTTCCTTTCTTTATCCTGCAAAGGGCATATAGCCCTATTGAAGCCCTAGTAATAGATATTTACCTGTCCAGTCTGGTAGTGCCTTGCAAACTGGTTTACGACCCTGTAATCACTAGCAAAGTACTCCATCAGAATGGAAGGGACCTCAGCAAAGTCTGTAGCACATCTGGTACCTAGAAGACAGAAGAGATGGAAGAAAATAAGATTAAGCAGGAACCATTGTCTATTTCTTCTATCCCACATGTATCACCCCCACACACAACCGAAGCAGCGACATCATCATACAACCTACACATCACATTGTCACTTTCTTCACTGTGACACGCTCCATTATTAGTGAGGTTTTTTTTTTTTTTTTGTAGATTGTGAGCCCCATACAGGGATCACAATGTACATTTTGTTTCCACTTTCAGTATGTCTTTGTAGAATGGGTGGAAACCTATGCAAACACAGGAACATACAAATTCCTGGTGGGATTCGAACCCAGGACTCCAGCGCTGCAAGGCTGCAGTGCTAACCACTGAGCCACCGTGTTGCCCCTCATTATTAGTGAGTATTGTCACACGTCAGCTTTAGGGCACTTGGGCACAACCGGGTGTATGCCCCCGATTCACTGAAGGTGCTGGGAGTCCAATTCGACCCACCTCTAAGTATGAAGGTGTTTTTTTTGTGTTTTTTTTTTAATGGGGGCATGTACGCCGTTACTACAGGTCTATATTGGACACTAAATCTTGGTCCAGAAGGAGGTAGATTAGTGTCTCATATAGACCTGACGGCTTCCCTTTAAGCAGCACACCGAATTAAGGATTAATAAAAAAACGTACAGTGGAAAATATGACACTAGTAAATGTAATAAACGGAAATGAGCACAAGTTCATTCAGATTTGGTAAAAACAGAAAAACCTAATAATATTTGCACAGCTGGAAGGAGGCAGCCGCGCACACAGCTGTTCACACCCTGCACAAACACGAGCGGGGACTGCAAACTGGCCCGACATGAAAAGCTCACACCGTCATTGTACTACATGGCAGCCTCTGTTGGCCGACTATTGATAACCCTACATCAGGGTAAATGTGCGGATTAAGCATCATCGCCTTCCTGAAAGGGTAAGGCTCTGTTCACACCTTCTGCTTAAAACATGCCCCAATGCTCTGCCAGATCCATAGTCTGACAGATACCAATGACCCCAAATGGACCTCACTGACTTAGCATGTCTACTTCATCACTGTCGGGGTCTTTCTGCACCAAAACCAAAGTAGATCCTGCAGGAAGGAGAAGTAGAATTCTTTCCTATAGATTTCCCATTATTCCTTTTGACTCTAATTCTGCCTTTGGCGGCAAAAACGACATATAAAATTTTTTTAAAAAGACACCGCATCACTGGGACAACACGGTGGATCAGTGGTTAGCACTGTAGCCTTGCAGCGCTGGAGTGCTAGGTTCGAATCCCGCCAGGAGCAACATCTGCAAGGAGTTTGTATGTTCTCCCCGTGTTTGCGTGGATTTCCTCCCATTCTACAAAGACATACTGATAGGAGAAAAAGAAAAAAAAAAAAAAGTACATTGGGATCCCTATATGAAAAAGAAACCGCATCACTAAAAATGTTCCAAAAAGTAAGGGTCTCAAGACCCGCTGCTACTTTATACCACAGGTTCTGACTAAGGACCTGTTCACATGACATTCGTCTTTACATTCAGCCTCAGCAGTCTTGAAGCCAGCGATTGGATACAATGGTGACACGGGGTATATATTTTTCTTATGTACTGTTCAAGCTACTGCAGCACCTCTTTACTCCAGTGAATGGAGTCAGCTGCAGGGAAAACTTAGAAAAGGATTACATAGTTACATAGTAGATGAGATTGGATAAAGACATCAGTCCATCATGTCCAACCTATAACCCTACAATCCCCTACAGTGTTGATCCAGGGGAGGGCAAAAAACCCCATGGGGCTCATGCCAATTTCCCCATTTCAGGGGAAAAAATTCCTTCCCGACTTCAATCTGGCAGTCAGTATAAAACCCTGGATGAACGTGTCCTTAAAATCTAGAGTCCAGGATGTGGTCCTAATTTCTCCATGTGACCCTTTCATTGCCAGGAATGGTGGGGGTCCTATATGGCAATATGCTCTCATGTTATTGGATGAGAATCACCCATTTAGGCTCTGAATCAGCAGAAATATAAAAGGTTTCTTATTTTCCTGCTTCACGTTCATATTCAGTATGTGGTTGTCATGTGAAAGAACATCGGCCGCAGAGATGGCAGAGGACGCGCAATGTCAGTGAACTATTAGCCCTTATACACAATGCAGGATGACAACACAGAAGAGAAATATGCAGAGGAAGAGGCATTGTGAGAGAGTGGAGCGGACAAGAATCAACCACTCTCTATTACCCAACACTTCCATTATTAAAGGATACCTATTAGAGATGAGCGAATATGCTTGATGGAATACCTCCGACGTATAGCTCCGGCGCCAGGGAAGGTGGAGGGGCAGTAAAAATTTGAATCCCTTGGAAGTGTTTATACAGCAGGAGCTATGCGGCGGAGGTATTCGATCGAGTATATTCATTCATCTCTAGTACCTATCATTATATAAAACTAGAAGGCAACATAAGGGTATGGTGAGTTTTTTTTGCAGGCATGGAATCTGCCTCAAAATCCACCTGCAAAAATGGCTTTCATTGACTTCAATGGGAGTACTCGCTTCTTTTTTCCGCTAGCTAGTAGCGGAAAAAACAAGCGACATGTCCTATCATGCCATGGCTCGAGGCACACTCCTGTTTAGGCCCATTTATTTAGGCCTAATCAGGAGCAGGATGCCGCAAGGGAATGACAATACTAAGTCGGCATCTCGTCACGGCTAGCCGTGCCACCTTTTCCTCCGTGTGAACAGACCCTAACAGTTTTCATCGGTGTGCATAGATCTCCGCTCATCACTAAGGTCCCCTACATGTAGGATTTAGCTGTCTGCTTGAAAAATCGGACATCTTTGTAGACGGACACTTAAGGACACCCACGGACACTAAAGGACACTATATGACATCCCATTTAAAATCATGCAATTTGTAAATGGGCACAGCTAGTGTCCGATGCTAAAATCTTGCGCAGACATTAGCAGTGGACACCGACACTAGCGTAAACCCAGCTTTACTCTTCAAGTTCCATTACAGCTGAAGTGTGCACAGTGCCCAGCGGAGTGCTTTTACCCCCTTATTTGAGTAATAGGTGGGGGTCCCACCAAGCAAAACATCTAACATACCACTACCACATTTCATTTTTTTAAAAAAAAAAAAATTGGCAGTCGCTCTTGTAAAGGGGTTGTACAGTCTTACTATAAGCTGATAAGACATTAAACAGAGTGCTAAATTTAGAATTTGACAACATTTCAGGTACTTAAAGGGGTTTTCCAGACCTGAGTGCTTTTTTTTTTTTTCATACTTAGTCCTAGTCTGACACCCGGACCGTGCACAGATCAGATGTTCCAGCAATTTCCAGGTACCGAAACCTGCTGCAATGCACCAGGAGCCTGTGCAGTCTGCTCTTTGTCAAGTACCAGGAGCAGAGAAGCAGCTCCACCCACTGTATGGTGGTGTTACTGGGGAACTGCAGCTCCGCTCCTATTACTAGACCGCAAATGCTCCCTGTCCGCTGCAGCAGCCAGAAAACCCCTTTAAAGGGGCAGCCCAAGAGACAATATTGAAGACTTACCAATGTCTGATTAGTGGCGGTCTGAACCTGGCACCCCACCGATCAGCTAATATCTGCTCGGTGTATAAAGCCAGGTTCAGGTGGCTCAGTATACAATATAGCTGCCATACTGGGAGACTGATGTTCAGCTTGTATACTAGTGAAGAAAAGGCCTTCAATCTGCTCTTGGACAACCCAGTTAAAAGCGGTGGATTATGGGTATGCGAAATGGCTTCAGTAAGGCAAATACAGAACCAAACCACAACGAACTGCACTGTGTGAACAAGGCATAAAGGAAATGTGTAGAAGTCCAGCCTGCCCTTACCAGTCACATGTTGATAGCGTGTCCTCCCCAGCATTGAGTGCATTGCATGTCCCATTTCATGGAACAGATTCTCCATCATCCCAGGGGTGAGCAGGGTAGGAGAGCTCTTTGTGGACTGTGGGAAATTCAACATTAGAACCACCACAGGCAGCTGGTACTCGCCATCTTCTCGAAGTCTCCCACCTCGAATTGTGAAGTGACAGTCCTGTAGGGAAGACATAGAAGAAATCACAATAATATAATTCTACTGAATACAGCAGCAGTAATAAGACTGACAGACACAGCCTGGTTCTACCTCCGGGTAGGACGACGTGACAAGGGAGTAGGATATAGAGTTCTGTTTCCTCTGCTCAGGCCAGTGACATTATGTCCATTGCATTGGTCACATGACCATGCTGCAGCTCAGTCCCATTCAAATTAAAGTAGCTGTGCTGTAATAGCAAGCACAGCCACTATACAATGTACAACACGGTGCTTGGGAAGTAGTGAGGATGCCGTAGCAGTATCTCCCAGAGTCATCAGGCCCCCAATTTCCAAATACAGTGAAGAGATACTGATTTGGGAAGGGGGGGGGGGAGACACACCCCTGGCTTTATAAGAAGGCTGTTATACTCTTTCTGCCTGGCAGTATAGGGCCAAAGCCTAATGCACACAATGGAATGGTGCAGGGGGGAACCGGATACTCTGTTTCTGTTCCATTCCAATGACTATAGAGCAGGTCGTATCCAGCTCCGTGCCATTGGAACAGAATGGATCAGAAAACCCCAAAGAAGTGCAAGCATCACTTGGATGACACTCGGATACCATCCCTTTGAGTAACGTCCGCGACAAAGTCGGACCCCCTTCAATGGCACAGTTGGTCATATGCATGGGTCCCAATACTTCCAGGATAAATGGACATATAATGGAGATGATAAGGCCAGGGGCC
The DNA here is from genome assembly GCF_031893055.1 of Leptodactylus fuscus. Lineage (NCBI taxonomy): Eukaryota > Metazoa > Chordata > Amphibia > Anura > Leptodactylidae > Leptodactylus > Leptodactylus fuscus. The sequence continues at coordinate 251,393,189 of NC_134266.1, read as the reverse complement.
AAATTTTAACTGGCATCAGTGTCTAAAACTAAGGGGCCAATCCTCAGCAGGCACTGTAATACTTTACTGAATTCTTCACTCCAGATTGCATTTCTTTAAAAAAATCATGGCAGAAAATGATGGTGAGTCAGGGGCAACATGGTGGCTCAGTGGTTAGCACTGCAGCCTTGCAGCGCTGGAGTCCTGGGTTTGAATCCCGCCAGGAACAACATCTATAAGGAGTTTGTATGTTTGGAAAGTGCCAGAGGTGGGATTATTAAAGGGGGGCCGTCTTCTGAGAATTCCCATTGTCAGTCTCAGCGATCAACGGTAATCGGAAAGGAAACCTTGTAGCAAGTATTGAATTTCCCTGCACCACAGGTCACATTACATAATTCATATCAAAGGGTTGTCCAAAATGCAAGACAAGTCAGCCAGAATATGCAACACTCTTTGTAAGCATTCTGCGTTGCGTCCGTGAAACAAGGATTTTCAACAGGGGACCTCTATATGGTGTATAGAAGTTGGAAAACGTCTTTAAAGTCTATAGACTTGACATAAGATTTTATAGGTTTTATGTGGCTTTCATGACTTACCTGAGGAGGTTTTTCTGCACGATGGAAAAAGTCACAGTAAATATAACCCAAAAGGCCTTCACTTTCATGTACCACCGCCTAGAAAAAAGGGGCAAAAAATATAGAATTGGTTCAATCTCACAATAAAGGGGTATTCCAAGTATTAGATGGAATTTGGAAAGAAAACAACCCCCCCCCCCCCCCCGAAACAAACAGGTCTATGGCAGCCAGAAAAGAGGCAATAAGCTGACCATCCCGGCAAACACCTTTTTAAAGGGAATGTATTTGATGAGACAACCCCTTTAATCATCTCAATGCACTGATTTGCATTCCATCATCAGTTACAAGTCATGGCTTACACAGTTATTTCCATAGCTACTACACGTCTCATGGAAATAAGCATCCGTGTAAGCCCTGGCATGTAGTCTGGTAAGAAGATGGGGTCCCGAGAGGCCCTCTACGCGGTCCATTTGCCCTAATAGTTGGTTGAGTAGTTGGAAATTGTTCACATTTTCCTTCCCCACATAAAGACGTACCAGTTTCCTGACGTCTTCTGACCACACCTCTCCCTTCTCTGGCTGCTCAGAATACAGAGAAATGCCAAGAAGTTGGTTGAAAAGTGAATTTAATCCTTCCATGCAGGCACCAAGGGAGAAAAACGGAGAGTACAAGCTGGGCTCTATGTTATACCTAAGGGAGACATAAACAGGAACACAGTAAGTTAACAAAATGTAAGAGCAGAAGTGTGCCAACCACTCATCGCCAGTCTACACGCCAATACAAAGGAATGATACTCTGCCCCACCGCATAGCAATGCCAGGCAGATGGTGGTGCCAAGACAATGGAAAGACTTCAGCAGGATTTCTTACTGTAGTCCTAGTGTTAGGAAAGAAGCTAAAATTCAGCTAAAAGAGCAAGGACTCGTTGTTTCCATTCCCCAAATGTATATGGATGAGCTGCACCCATAACTCTCACAGTACACCCCCTAGACCTGGGGTAGGGAACCTTTGGCTCTCCAGCTGCTATGAAACTACAACTCCCATCATGCTCCATTCACTTCCATGGGAGTTCCAAGAACAGCAGAGCAAGTATGCATGCTGGGAATTGTAGATTTGCAACAGCTGGAGAGCCGTATGTTTCTTACCCCTGCCCTAGAGGCGCTTGTACAGAGTAAGTCTTCCCTACCCTACAGACTGCTCACATGAAGTGCATCCCCCCTCATGGCTGGCCACACAGAGCGCACCCTACAGGTCAAACAGAGCGCACTGCTCCTAGAATCTGCCCATACAGAGTGCGGACTACTCAGGTGCCCATACAGAGTGCAAATGTAAGATGCCCCGAGAGGGTGCCCATACAGAGCGCACTGCCCCTACAAGGTGCCCATACAGAGCGCACTGACCCTAGAGGGTGCCCATACAGAGCACACTGACCCTAGAGGGTGCCCATACAGAGCGCACTGACCCTAGAGGGTGCCCATACAGAGTACACCCCCCTGGAGGCTGCCCATATAGTGCGGACTACTCGGGTGCCCATACAGAGTGCAAATGTAAGATGCCCCGAGAGGGTGCCCATACAGAGCGCACTGCCCCTACAAGGTGCCCATACAGAGCGCACTGACCCTAGAGGGTGCCCATACAGAGCACACTGACCCTAGAGGGTGCCCATACAGAGCGCACTGACCCTAGAGGGTGCCCATACAGAGTACACCCCCCTGGAGGCTGCCCATATAGTGCGGACTACTCGGGTGCCCATACAGAGTGCAAATGTAAGAAGCCCCAAGAGGCTGCCCATACAGAGCGCACTGACCCTAGTGGGTGCCCATACAGAGCGCACTGACCCTAGAGGCTGCCCATACAGAGCGCACTGCCCCTAGAGGGTGCCCATACAGAGCGCACTGCCCCTAGAGGCTGCCCATACAGAGCGCACTGCCCCTAGAGGGTGCCCATACAGAGCGCACTGCCCCTAGAGGGTGCCCATACAGAGCGCACTGCCCCTAGAGGGTGCCCATACAGAGCGCACTGCCCCTAGAGGCTGCCCATACAGAGCGCACTGCCCCTAGAGGCTGCCCATACAGAGCGCACTGCCCCTAGAGGCTGCCCATACAGAGCGCACTGCCCCTAGAGGTTGCCCATACAGAGCGCACTGCCCCTAGAGGGTGCCCATACAGAGCGCACTGCCCCTAGAGGCTGCCCATACAGAGCGCACTGCCCCTAGAGGCTGCCCATACAGAGCGCACTGCCCCTAGAGGCTGCCCATACAGAGCGCACTGCCCCTAGAGGCTGCCCATACAGAGCGCACTGCCCCTAGAGGCTGCCCACACAGAGTGCAAATGTAAGAAGCCCCAAGAAGCTGCCCATACAGAGCGCACTGACCCTAGTGGGTGCCCATACAGAGCGCACTGACCCTAGTGGGTGCCCATACAGAGCGCACTGACCCTAGAGGGTGCCCATACAGAGCGCACTGACCCTAGAGGGTGCCCATACAGAGTACACCCCCCTGGAGGCTGCCCATACAGAGCGCACTGACTGTAGTGGGTGCCCATACATAGTGCACTGCCCCTAGAGGGTGCCCATACATAGTGCACTACTCCTAGAGACAGAGAGCACTACCTGAAAGCCGGCCAACCAGAGCACACCCTAGAGAGGCTACCTATACAGTACACTGTCCCTAGAGGATGCCCATACAGAGCGGACTAGTCCTAGAGAGTGCTCATACAGAGTGCACTGCCTCTAGAGAGAGCACATACAGAGCACATTGCCCCTAGAAGGTGCCAATACAGAAGCCATTGCCTCTAGCTGATGCCCATACAGAGTGCACTGCCCCTAGAGGCTGCCCATACAGAGCGCACTGCCCCTAGAGGCTGCCCATACAGAGCGCACTGCCCCTAGAGGTTACCCACACAGAGTGCATTCCCTAGAAGCTGGCCACAGAAAGCACGTTCCTCTGTCAGATGGCTGAAAACACAGCGTTATTACCTAGGCCCTGCCCCCGAGGACACTCTGCAGAAGCTTCATTCTGTACATGCAACACACCCATAAAGATTGTATATACACATCAGACTGTGTATACACAAGTTAGAAAATGCATAGAAGCATATACACACAGCACACTCAAAGAGGCTGTATACACACCGGGCCTGTATACACATACTGCACATCGATAGAAGATCCATACAGGCAGTGTACACACAGTGCATTCACAGAGGCTACATAAGCACATCATCCATCCACACAGGCTGTATATACACATTTCACATCCATTTAAGCTGTATACAAGCAGAACACATCCAGACATGCAATAAATACATGAAGCACATCCACAGAGACAGTATATATACACTGCAAATGCATACAGACTGTATACAAGCAGAGCACACCCAGACAGGCTATAAACACATCCACAGAGACAGTATATAGACACAATAGGTCAGGAACCGCACAAAGGTTGCAGGATGAAAAGAAAACTTCCAGGTCATTTCTCTCATTTTCGGGTTAACCGCCCTGTGACTGTGATCATTTCGGCTGAATCTTCCGTCCATCGCGTCACTTCAATAGTCTTTTCTCTCTGGCTGAGCTAATGTGCCTCATGTGCCTTTCATTAACTTGCCATGGGTAGGCCAACTCTCCGGACCCGTAATAGAAGGATCTCCCCGATTGTCATAAAAATTACAGCCAGCCCGTTACATAAGCTTCTGGTTGGCAAAAAGAGAAAAAAAAAAGAGCGAACCACAAGATGTTTGACATCTGCTTCTTGCAAAGCTTGTTCTTTTCAGCGGCTGCCAGGAAAATAGATCTATTCGCCCCTCCCAATATTGTCAGCGCAGAAGTCGACAATCACAAAGGGTCAAGCAAACTTAAAAGGCAAAGCATATGAATTTAGTCAATGATGGTTTTATATCACGGGGAGGGGGGGAGGGAGAATCTGGGTCACTACCCAAGTCGTTTGGCCGAATGTAAAAGCACAAAGAATGAAATGCAGGCAACATCTGTGCGGGGAGAAAAATGTAAGGTTGGGAAATGAATTTTATGGCAGAAACTAAGACTTCAATTATCACTGCTCTACACGTTAACACGGAAATGACACGCTTGTTTAACACTTTCCAGCAGGGCCGGCGTCCTCGCACAGCGGGAGAAGTGTAGGCTGCGGCCTATCCGTGCTCCCAAAATGAAAGGGCCGAGGAGAGATCAAGAAATGGTCTATTTTGGCATGGGAAACAGCGCCACCCTATAGCCGGGGTTTGGTATTGCAGCTCAGACGCAAGTTATTGAATCCAGACTCATTGGGGAATATATAGACCCTTGGAGTTTGTCAAAACTATTTTTTTTTTTATAAAATCAGAAATTTTCCAAATTTTTTTTTTGTAGATTGTGAGCTCCATATAGGGATCACAATGTAATTTTTTTTTCCTATCAGTATGTCTTTGTAGAATGGGAGGAAATCCACACAGACACAGGGAAAGCATACAAACTCCTTGCAGATGTTGTTCCTGGCGGGAGTCGAACCCAGGACTCCAGCGTTGCAAGACTGCAGTGCTAACCACTTAGCCACCGGGTTGCCCCTAAATTTTCCAAATTTTCTTTTAAAAATTTTTTTAATTTCCAATTGTAATTTTTTAAATTCTCTTTTCTTTACATGACTATGGGGGGCTGCCATCTTGCCTGATCTTTTCTTCTGCTTTTAACAGCATTTAGTGATATGCTTTACAGCACCGTTCTAGCCATAGGCAACAATAATTTGGAGCCGACTCATTGCACGATATGAGAGAGTTTTCCAGACATGCTCTGTGCAGGGAGGGGGTATTATAAAAACTGTGACATCATCTACTGTCAACACTCAATGCAATGATAGCTTAGTGGTGTTATCTTTCATTGTGATCTTACTCGTGATGAAAGTGAGGTGACTGCTGCAAAGAAAACCTCTACAGCAGGGATCAGCAACCTTTGGCACGGCAGTTCCCATGAAACTACAACTCCCAACATGCTCTATTTACTCCTATGGGAGTTCCAAGAACAGCAGAGCAAGTATGCATGCTGGGAGTTGTAGTTTTACAACAGCTGGAATGCTGAAGGTTGCCGATCCCTGCGCTACAGAATTGGCATGTGTCAGGCTATTATTTGGCTTAGGAGGTTAGAGTGAAAATTGCTTAGTTTAAATATAGTAACACGGAAAATATAAAAGACAAAAAGTTTAACATAGAAACTTGGCTTATAGATATAGGTCATGTCTGGTGACACATCCTCTTTAATCCCTTAATAAGAGCCACACAGTGTTATATGGCAGCAGTTCAGGTGACATTGTCTAATGTCTATCCAGAGCATGTCCTGAAATGGACTATCTGACTTGGAGAACCTACATCTTGTCTGCTGGGTGAGGTTCGGGGATTTCTCATTGCCAGTGTTGTTCAGTAGGCCACGGAACAAGGGCAAGTCTATTCTGACACATTTGAGGGATACCTGTTATAAAAAAAAACCTTTTCATATATGACCATTACAGGTGTATAGAAGACACGTTGTATTATATCTCATTTAAAGGGAATCTGTCTGGTTGATTTGAGACTCTAAAACACCCACCAGTCCTTAAAGACCTGATGTTTAGTGTCCAAAATCCATCTATGCCCACATTTAAAAAACAAAACAAAAAACCTTTATAGTTACCTCTTTGGTGCTCCCGGCACCCGTGCTGCTCTTCATTGAAGCCAAGGACTTACATATGAACATGCCAGAGGTACAGGCCATGGGCATTGAAGCCAAGGTGTCCTCCTCTGGCTTCAATGAAAAACTACACCAATGCAAGGACAGAATATTAAGCTTTATTTTATTGTGGACACAGATGGCTTTATAAACAGGGTAATTTGGAACACTAAACCCCCGGTCGTCCTGACAGATACCCTGTAAGAGATAGGTTTCCTTTTCCAGATATTAAGCTGAATCCCATTATATATAGGAGTCTTCAGAGAGGAGGCTGCTGGAAAACACACACAAATAGCTGCAGCTGCTACACTGGGGGTCAAGGATCCCTTCTAACACTGCCATGTTTAAGGATAAGGCTAAGTTCACATGGGGATTTTTTGGACTGGAACCTGAGGCAGAGACCGCCTTAGATTCCAATCCGAAAGACGGGTAGCCGCGACTGAATGCCTGTGCACTGCACCGGTATCCAGTCACGCACTCCGCTCAGGATTAGGCCCAATGACTGGGCCTAGTCGGGAGGAGGAAGCGTCTTCAGGCTGAATCGCGAGGCGAAACGACCTGAAAAATGAGCACCTCGCTTCTTTTTCCGAGAACCGGAACAAGCTGGCTCCCGGGAAAAAAACACCCGATTTCATTTGATTTCAATGGGAGCCGTCTTTTTGGTCAGGATTTTGACCAAACCACATGTGAACGTACCCTAAGACTCCACCACCGCGCAGAATGAGGGAACAAATCGATAAACAACCACCTGCACTTTCTATAGTCTGTGGGCGGGATAGAGACTCTATGTAAACAAACACACTTAGTGCCGACAAGGAGGAGAGCAGCCTAATAAGAGGAGAAGGAAAACGATTTCTGTAATACAACATACTACGAAGTTTCGTATAGTCACCTGTACTATTCATTTAGGAAAATAGTTCTATAATTGGAGGTACATGTTAAATAACACCCAAAGTAAAAGTCATCCATACAATTAGCAACGCAGCCTTTTACACTCATAAGCGCCGTCATGCAGCTTTGTACCAAAGCTTAAAATTTTGGTAAAGAAAGCATAACAAAAAAAATAAAAAAATTGCGCATGTGGCCAAATGTCTTACCCAAGCAGAGCCTGAGATAAACCACATCGCCTATAAGTAGAAAATATATAGAGTTCATACATGTCACATACATCTATAAGTACATACCTTCACCAACAATGGAGGGACAAAAAAAATAGTTGCAATTCAGATGCCCTTATATTTGAGTTGTGACAAGTGCGACCATGTACTGCCGTATAAAAGGGGTCCAAAGGAGTCTGGAAAATGCTTAAAAACACTGAACTATATAGAACGACTGTGAGGATCCCTCAGTAATACAGCAGTTAGAGGTGAAACACAAGCAACCTCTTTTACATAACCTACAGGTGAAACCGGCACCTCGCCGAGATATTTCGGTTACCTGGTACTAGTTGTAACAGATTTGTGTGTATGGCCCTGAGCTTTCCCAAGGCCAAGCAATTACTGGATCTGCACGATGGTTGGGCTGTCGCTGACCTCGCATGTCTGCTTCCAGATTCTCTTCAACATGCACTTACAGGATTAGAGGCTGGAAGCTAGAATAGTTAGTGAAAATGACATGTGGAGAAGACTCAGAGCTGGGTAACTTCTCCATGACTCATCCACTCATTACAGGTTACTCATTCTGCCCCAGGACCCAGATAAATGCAAGCTGGGAAATCTGCAACATCTATGTAAAGCTCTATCTACTTCTATAGCTCGATATCATGTCATACCAAGCTGGGGACAATATGGGAACACCAGTGTTAAGTTCAGGCCATGTGATGTCACTCATCAGTCATATGACCCAACTGCAGCTCAGTCCTATTCATTGGTCTGCTGGGGCCCGGGTGTTAGACCCCTCACCATCTTTAATTAATGACCTTAGTCATCAATTACTGCAACAAAAAGAAAAAAAAAAAGTGTTTCTGCAACGTGGGGCTTCAGATTTAGGCTCCTGTAGTTCTATACAGGAGCATAGAGAGACCACCCCAAAATGGCCGCCGGCCAGCTCCTGTATTGAACTGCAAGAGCGGCTACCCAAAAATGGCAGCCGGCCAGCTCCTGTATTGAAATGCAAGAGCGGCTACCCCAAAATGGCTGCCGGCCAGCTCCTGTATTGAACTGCAAGAGCGGCTACCCAAAAATGGCTTGCAGTTCAATACAGGAGCTGGCTGGCGGCCATTTTGGTGTGGCCTCTCTATGCTCCTGTATAGAACTACAAGAGCAAGAGAAGCCAGAAGAGGCGGAGTTGCTGCAGAACAAGGAGGCGGCGCAGGAAAGAGCTCTGGGCAGCAATGGGGATGCGCTCATCGGCCTTTCAGTGCTGGGGTCCGCCCTCATTGCCGCGGAGAGCTCATTTGCATACCGGTTAAAACCGGTATTTCTACGGAACGGCGCGGCGGAGACCACGTCTAAAGGTAGGAGACGAATAGCCTTTCTTAAGGCTATTCCGACGTGTTCATTAGAAAAAAAAAAGGTAATTTAATGGTAGAATCCCTTTAAGGCTTTAGTCACATACAGAAGCTTCTGTTTATCATCTAGCAAGCCTGTGAGAAAAACACTAAAAGAGACAACATAACTAGGGCAAGAAGAATTTGGGGGAAAAAAACCTGTTATCGCCACATAAAAAGCCAGAAAAATGCTACAGACCAAAAAAGAAAAAAAAAAAAACAAAAAAAAAAAAAACATTGCTCGCTGTGTGTGCAGATTTCACGACTGACTATTTAGACAAGACAGTAACAATCTACACCAGATTTATCACAGTGGATGACGCTGGATGGATAAGTCTGACGTATCTTTAGCTTTTGGCGCTCAATGTCCCCTTTTTCACAAGCCACCCCATATGCCTTTTTTTCCCCAATAAACCCAAACCCTTGGACAAGGTGCAGAGAGTGTCTAAAACAGTTAACCTCTTAATTACCAGGCCTGTCACACTCACCGCTGCTCATACTGCAGTGATGCTTGCCTGGCCCTAGTCACATGTACTGCGAACATGCTAAGAATACGAGCAGGGGTGAGCGCGACAGAACTCAGGGCCAGACCAGATTAGGTATATACTGTTTGTCCCCATCAGTCAGGGGAGGGAGACATTGAGGGTGACACAGAGCAGAGGGAGACTTACCCCTCGTTCACTTCTGCATTTGGTAATCAGTTTTGGGAGTCCGCATGGAGACAGTGAGCAGTAAAAGCATATGGACCCCACAGACTATAATGGGGTCCGTGTGCTTTCCGTGCGCTGCCCGCGCGAATCATTAGGACAGGAAAGTAGATCATGAAGTTCTTTTCTGTCGACATGTTCCGTGTGGGCAGCGCGCAGAGAGCACACGGACACTATTATAGTCTATGGGATCCGTGTGCTTTCACTGCACACACCACTTGCCAGGGTGTACTGTATTCCATTCGGAGGGGGGGTCCCCATGCAGACTGCCCGAACGGTATACCAAACACAGATGTGAACGATGGGTTACTTCTTAGGAGCACTAGCAAGGCCCTCATTGCTCCAAATAAGCTTATCTGCATATTGACAGAAAATGGTGATATTTCGGCAAGCAAAGACAAGGGCAACACTCAGGCGACCCTATTTTTTTTGTTTTATTGAGGGCAATTTTTTTTTTCTAAATTGCAAACAAACAGACATGATAATAGTATAATAACACGTTTTCCCTATTGCATTATGGACGTTTAGCTATATGAAGTCTCTGATGAGCAGGGTTGATAAGGGCTTCTTAAGAAAAAAAAAACGTATATATGTCTTTATTACAGTGGACACAGACTTCCAGCACCCCGCTGCGTGATAAATGGGGTACAGGGACACCTGGTTGTATACTAAAGATAAAGCTTTATTATTCTCTGAATAACCCCTTTAGTTACCACAGGGCCTGTGTGTCCAAAATCTTTAGCCCAGTTTTAGTGAATGAATGCGCTGCGAATTAAGAATATATTTATAGAAATATATTTTTATTAAAAACTTATACTTCCATTATCCTAATTCAAACAGATTGTACTAGCATCCATCAGTGAATTATTGGCGCCCCCTGCTGTTCAAAACCAAGTACAATGAAGAGATGAAAATCTAATCAGACATCTCCCTGCCGATAGATCAACAGCAGAAAAATCTGATATCAAATGGTTAGGAAATCTGAAAAACTTCCATTCATTATAGTGTATGGGACCGTGAAAGACACTGATGCCAATCCGTGTGTCATTTTTACTGACCCGCACGCTATTGCGTGCATGAGGCCTAAGGGTCCGGAAAATATATGGGTGCAAATTATATAACCAGAGACAGCAGCCAATAGTAACTGCGGTTACATATGGAAATACAACCCTGTCCATACATTTTAGAGTTGATATGAAACCACAGATTATACAGAATCGGAGGCCTCACAAGCTGCAGAAAATTTACTTTTTCTTTTGCTGCAGGTTTCTGCACACAAGCCAAGAAGCTTTAAAGGAAATGGGAAATATGAAGAAAGAGTTTATACTCCTCTCTGCTAAATACATTTCTGGCTTTGAATTAAAAATCCGCACCAAAATCTGCTAAAAAACAAACAAACAAAAAAAAACTTTTCCGTAACGTGTGGCCTCATCCTTAACTTTTATAAGCTTGAAAAAGAAGCCACAAAAGACGTTTCTGTTTTGTTTGAAGCTTTATTTAAATAGGACATTTCAACACGTCCACTAATTCCCATTCGTAGCATCTGTTAATAGGCGCTACTCCACTGATCCTAGCGAAGTTGGAATTTTCTCTCTAGCCCCCACCATTCCCGAGCAACCAGAGCTTTTAGTTTTGGTGCCTGATGTGCTATATAAGCCCTGTAATGTCAGGTGGGCGGTGTCAGGCAGGGGGTGTGACTCAGAGCTCCAATCAGAGTCAGCCAATGTCAAAGCTCAGAATCACACCCCTTGTCTGCTCCTGGCTGACACAGCCCCCTGACAGTACAGAGCCTAAATAGCGTATCAGGCACCAAAACTAACAGCACTCATTGCTTGGGAATGGTGGGGACTAGAGAAAAAATTCCAACCAAGTCAGAAACAGTGAAGCAAAAGATGATGCAAAGAGCTAGGTAGTGAAAGGTCCTCCACATTTAGAGCTTTTGTTGGTTACATTTTTGAGATGTTCCATTGATTTCAATAGAATATGAAGCACTTATTTCTGCCTCAATAAAGGGCAAGATTGCAGGTACCTGAAAAAGAATCCATTGACTCCCATTGAAAGTAAGTGGGGATTTCTCTAGGTGTTTTTGAAGCTGCTTTTAGAGCTGTTTTGAAGAAGAAAAATCTCACAAATTGTTTCAAAGGAAACAATGCGAACATACTCTTAGCGTGCACGAATACTGTATGTGACTGCAGTAGTTTGCCGTGCAGTACGTATGTAGCCTGGAAATGAGCAGGATGGTGAGATTACCAATAACTGCTGAGCTGCACCTTTCTTGTAGGCCGCCCCATGTATGAGTGCTCTGAGGGATCAGCAATATTTGGCACTACACTGTTCCACAACTACAACTCCCAGAAGGCACACTCACTTGTCTGTTCTTGGAACTCCTGGAGAGGTGAATGATGCATGCTGGGACTTGTAGTTTTCCAACAGATGGAGTGCAATAGGCTGCAGACTCCTGACCGAGTGCCATCTATCTAGTGATTTTATAAGGAGCTCAAGGGTCTGTTCACATATCAAGATCACATGAGTTTTTGTTGCGATTTTTGCTGCAGCATCACTTCATCAACAAAGAGTAATAACTGCAGTGGGAAGAATGTTGCTCAGGGCACTTGTAATTTTTAAAAATAAATAATTAGGAAAAAAAATAAAATAAAATCAGAGAACTAAAGCAAATTATCAACCGTACAACTAACTTACTTTTCTGCCCGTAAAACACCAGCATAATAAGGAGGGTCCCACGGCATCAATTCCTAACGGAAAGAAAAAATAAATAAAAATCACAAACAAAACTACAAATTAGAAATAGAATTTTTTTTATTATTTATGACGTTGTGGAAAAAATATCAAACACAAAAAACAAACATTGATGAAACGTACAAAAAAAAGGGAATTTAAAGGGGGTTTTCTGGACTTTGCTATTGAAAACCTGTCCCTTATATGAAAAGTCATCAATATCAGATCGGTGGGGGCCCAACATCTCCATCGGCAGATATGGATGAGAGCGACAGCAACCTGAACGATCAAAGTGCACAAAGCCAGAAACAGTCAGCTCCGATTTACTGCAGTGCCCGTGTAGGGTTTTGACAGGTTTGCTCCCATTTACTGGAATGGGAACTAAGGCCCGGTTCACATATGTGTTTGGGGATTCCCTTCCCCTCTCTGCATGAAAAATGCAAGCAGCACTTTTCTTTCTGCATTTTTTGTGCGGAAACCACACGGACCCCATTATAGTCTGTGGGGTCCGCAGGTTTCCTAAGGTAATCGCTTTTTCATGCAGATTAAGTTTCCATTCAGGAGGTCCCCAAGCAGACCCCTGAACGGAATCCAATGTGCAGATGTGAACCAGCCCTGAGATACAAGAACATGGCATGGACACTACACAGAGAAAAGAGCTATGCAGTTCTGACATTGTAAACAAGGGAGTCAGGAAGTTATACTGGGTTCACACGCTCACCGGCGCTCACGGCCGGACACTTTTCAAACCTACTCAAATGAATGGGTTTGAAAGATGCCGGCAGGTTTCCGTCATCTGCCCAGTTTTGTGCAGGAAACGGAAACCTGCAGAACGGAGTCCCGGGTGCAGATGTGAACGAGCCCTTACTAGTTGCTCGATGTAGGACCCCCACTGATCTGATAGTGATGATAATAACTTTATTATATAGCGCCAGTATATTCCATAGCACTTTACAAATCCGAGGACACATGGGCAAAATGAGATATTACAATGTAACAAAGATATAAACATCAAACAGTAGCAGCGAGGGCCTTGCTCGCGAAAGCTTACAGTCTATGATGACCCATCCTAAAAATAGGTCACAAACAGATATGAGCAAACTGATTCAGAATGAACCAGACTCGTTCCCAAATCTGTGTGTATGTGAAGGGAGGCATACTGAGGAGCATATAATACTATGTGTTTGGGAAGGGGGGCGTACTGAGGAGCATATAATACTGTGTGAGGAGGGGCCACTGTGGAGTATATAGTACAATGGGGGATGTATACATGTGATCAAACATTTTATTTTACACCCTGAAAACCCAAACTTTTTTTTTTCTTTTTTTTTTTTTAAAAAAACAGCAAACTCTTAAAATACACATAAGACTGAAGAATAAATCCCTCCTCACCGGATTCATGGGGTTCAGCTTCATTTTCATTGCCAGCATCATCTCAAAGTCTTTTAATGTTCTGTTTAAAAAAAAAAAAAAAAAAAAAGTCCTCAAAAAAGAAACAATGCCCAATATGTAGATTGAAAGATCACAGACTGGCAACCTGGGGGCTAATAACTCATGACATGGCTTCTCAGAATGGTTTGGATTTTGTTATATATATATATATATATATATATACAGTACTTGTATCTTCACACCACAAAAGGCAGTGGAGTAGTAATGAAGACTTTATACTATGGGGGATGTTGCCCTATTCCCTGGACCACAACAGTGTAGAATCTCTTCAAAGTAAAGAGTCACTTTTAAAGATAATGTCAGGGTAATCTCGTAATGCTAAACCACCACAGGTCCTTATGGTGCGGATCTTCGATGTCCCATATTGGCTTGTTATAACACAATCTGCGGCCTCATTAAAAATAAAGAACCTTCATACTCACCTAACAACTGTACTCACCGCTACGGCACAGTTCTTCATTGAGGCCATAGGAGTACCCCTCAGCTTCTGTGCGCATGAGCCAGGGTGTACGTCTACGGCTTCAATGAAAAACAGTGCAGGCGCCGGGAGCACCAGAGAGGAGTCCGAGGAGACTCAACAGACTCATCTCTAGGAAAGAATAAAAGGGATCCTATCATTGGATATCCTTTTTTTCTGACTAACGTAGGAATAGCAGGGGGTTAAGCGGCTGGCTGCCGGCAAAGTCCATTCATTTCTATGAGAGCGTTCTATTCGAAACAGCTGTTTTGAATAGTGCTCGCTCATCTCTATCAGCTACCATTTAAAATCCCTTCTTACACAACATTACTGATATGTCAGAAGGATGAATCAGTGGGGTCTGGAATCTGAGACCCCGCTGATAACTAAAAGAGAGGAACAGGAGCGACCGCTCTGCCTATTTCGCTGCTTGCTCTGCTGATCCTTGAAGACATAAACAAAGCGACGTAGAGATTTTTGCCCCAATGTAATAGAAGATGGATACACACACGCAACACTTACATAAGCTGTTGTACATATGTAATCTAAGGCCCCTTAGTGACATAAAACAGTTGTATAGGTTATCTTAGGACTGGGCGATGATGACCTACAATGAGGGAGGTGACTTACCGTTCTCGAAGTTTGTTGGATAACTTTTCAAGAAACAACATCACATTCTCTGTCAACAACATTAGACGGAGAGTCAGAAAATCCACGAAAATATGACCATACAAAGCGTCGTGTAACATCACAAACACTTCATTTCTTATTACATAGATCTTAAAACAGTAATCCAGCTCCTTAACTTGCATGTCTATAGACTCATATGGACTACTTTGTGCAAGAATACGACCCTCTATGTAATTTGCAGAATGTTATCACCCAGACTCTGCTTTATATATAGAAAAAAAAAAAACACACACAACTATAGATGTGTGTATTCAGAAATGAATGGGTCCATATATTATCTGCATTATCTGTGGAACCCGTACAGATCAGTTGATCCGGCTGCATCCTGACACAAAACGCTACTGCACAGGAGGGAGCTAGAAGGGTTTCGGGCAGACAGTTTGCTGAGCTAGATGATTCTCATTGTCATCACTTTCTAACCAAACATTTTACCTGGTGTTTTGACCATGGTCCCAAGCAATGCTCTGTGTGCAAATGTTGGATATCCAACCAGCTGAGCTAATGCATTTCTATTACTGAGCAAATCATCCAAGCGCTTTATCTGGCTGCTGTTCGGGTAAAGGAAGATCTTGTAAGCGGCTTCCCGAACCTAAATAACACATAAAACATAATAATCTATGGATGGACAGGAATCATATAACATCACGTGTACAATGCAGAAATCGCAACATCTCTCATTGAAGGGTCATTCACCGTTCTGTTTCCAGTAAAAATCGTGAGGCTAATGGTGGCCATACACTTTGGACAAATGATTGTTGGGCAGACAGCTATCTCAACCAATCTCCCCATACACATGCACTCAGTGCTATGAATGGGAGAGGGGAGGGGGTCGCTGATAGACTCCTCTGGGATAGCCCATGCCCTGAAAAAAAGGATCCTGCAGATGAAAACCAATTCCTGATCATTTCTCCACTGACATGGGGGGCACAAGGTCCTCAAAGGCCAAACCCTTTAAAATCAATGCAATTGGTTGACAATAACCTAATGTGTACAGACCAGCTTAACCACTTCAAGACCGGGCTATTTTTCCTGGTTCAGGACTGGACACATTAGACACTGGACACGCGGTTTTGTCATTGGGACGGGGCTATTGTAGAGCTGACCTGGGTCCATTGTTCTGGTCCTTCAATGGACATAGCGGTGCAATTGTGAACACAGCATCAGCTATTTACCAGAGCCAAAATGGCTTATAATGGACGTCACATCTGCAGCTGCCCCTAAACGGTCAGTAGGTTTAGTAAGCACGACATAAGTAAACTTTAGGGTATTCTACATATTTAAAAAGGAACGTGTCCCGAAGATAGGTTGACTTTAAAATGTACTGAAATAAAACGCTTCATACACATGCACTGTGCAAAACAATGGCTGCATCTATATTGGGAATAGAAATCCATAACCCTACAAATCACTTACGAGATCATCCGGAGAGTCTGCATGTAAGCCATTGATCTGTATGTATTTCCCATCCCAGGAGAAATGAGAGCGGATATGTTCTGGTATAACACTGATATCTATCCTATTAGGCATACTGGATCCCATCAAGAAGTCGCTACTTAGATCGGAGATCTCAACATTCAGGTTGACGGCCTTCTGACGCTGCAAGAAAAGAAGGTAACAAATTAGACTTCAGACAAAATTTTATACTCCCAAACAAAGCCACAGGGGGTTATACAGAATTAGGAGTTGACAACGCTGAATTCACCGCACTGTCAGCTCTGCCATCCACTGTCAGAAGGGCGGCCCTGTGGGGAGTGCCTTGTATTGTCAGGGGGGGCGTTCCTCACAGCCCAGCCATGACATCTGATATCTCCGGCACCAGAGCAAACACTGGCGGCATTATATACCACATATTTCTAGAGGTATATAAGAACACAAAGTGTTACTGAAAAACTTTATACAATAGTTTTTCCTCTCAGTTATGGTAATTTTTATTTTGTACTAGCTTTTACCCGCGACTTCGTCTGCGGTGAGTTGAGTATTGGGCGGACACAGACGTGTGAAACTGTAAAAGTGCTTTAAAAAGTTTGGTGGGCTAGCAAATGTGATTTGATGTGTTATATTGTGTATGTTGTGATACAGACAATGTGATGTGTTATACAGCCTGTGTACAGGAGTATATATGTATCAGGTACTGTATATAGCAGTGATAGGAGATACATGTAATATATAGTATATACAGCCTGTGTACAGGAGTATATATGTATCAGGTACTGTATATAGCAGTGATAGGAGATCCATGTAATATATAGTATATACAGCCTGTGTACAGGAGTATATATGTATCAGGTACTGTATATAGCAGTGATAGGAGATACATGTAATATATAGTATATACAGCCTGTGTACAGGAGTATATATGTATCAGGTACTGTATATAGCAGTGATAGGAGATCCATGTAATATATAGTATATACAGCCTGTGTACAGGAGTATATATGTATCAGGCACTGTATATAGCAGTGATAGGAGATACATGTAATTATATAGTATATACAGCCTGTGTACAGGAGTATATATGTATCAGGTACTGTATATAGCAGTGATAGGTAATACATGTAATTATATAGTATATACAGCCTGTGTACAGGAGTATATATGTATCAGGTACTGTATATAGCAGTGATAGGAGATACATGTAATATATAGTATATACAGCCTGTGTACAGGAGTATATATGTATCAGGCACTGTATATAGCAGTGATAGGAGATACATGTAATATATAGTATACTAGCTGGTCCCGCGACTTCGTCTGCGGTGATTGTAGCAGTGGGTATATACAGGCGCGGGTAAGGTTTTCGTACTGTGTATAAGGGATGGGATATGAAATGTAACTTTGTATCTTGTTTTTGCTATAATTCAGAGAATACATGAGACTTTTGTGTTGAAGTTACTTTGTATTTGAGCTGCTATATATACGGTGTTGTGAGAAACTTTACATAGTGACTTTGGGACAGAAGTATTTGAAGTTAACCCTTTCCCGCCGATGGCATTTTTGGATTTTCGTTTTTCGTTTTTGACTCCCCTCCTTCTAAACCCCATAACTTTTTTTATTTCTCTGCGCCCAGAGCCATATGAGGTCTTAGTTTTTGCGGGACAAATTTTTCTTCATGATGCCGCCATTATTTATTCTATATAATGTACTGGGAAGCAGGGAAAAAATTCTGAATGGGATGGATTTGAAGAAAAAATGCATTTCTGCGACTTTCTTACGGGCTTTGATTTTACAGCGTTCACTGTGCAACCAAAATGACATGTCCCCTGTATTCTGTGTTTCGTTATGATTCCGGGGATACCAAATTTATATGGTTTTATTTACATTTTGACCCCTTAAAAAAAATCCAAAACTGTGTTAAAAATTTTTTTTTGAAAAGTCGCCATATTCCGACATCCGTAACTTTTTTATACGTGCGTGTACGGGGATGCATAGGGCATCTTTTTTTGAGGGACCGGGTGTACTTTGTAGTTTTACCATTTTCGGGAAATGTTATTGCTTTGATCACTTTTTATTCAAATTTTTATCAGAATCAAAACAGTGAAAAAACGGCGGTTTGGCACTTTTGACCATTTTTCCCGCTATGGCGTTTACCGAACAGGAAAAATATTTGTATAGCTTTGTAGAGCGGGCGATTTCGGACACAGGGATACCTAACATGTATGTGTTTCACAGTTTTTAACTATTTTTATATGTGTTCTAGGGAAAGGGGGGTGATTTGAATTTTTAATCCTTTTTATTGGTTTTTATTTTTTTTTTTACTTTTTTAAACTTTTGTTTTTGCATTTATTAGACCGCCTAGGGGTATTGACATGGGTGGGCGGTGTTGCGGATTGTCAGAGCGGTGGGGGTCGGCAAATATGGCTGCTCCGGAGCGTTAAAGAGAGCCTCCTGGAGTATCGTTAAGGTGAGGGGCAAAGTGGTAAAGTATATGTATATGTGATTGTGTGGTGTTAGGGGCGGGGCTGTAGAGGGCAATATGAATTTTGTGGCTTGCTATGGTCCAAAGTGTGTGAGATTGCAGAGATGGTGGTGTGAGTTTGGGTTTTGTGGGGGTCCTGCCACAAACGTATGTGCGCTATTGTGACGAAAAGTAGCCTATTGCGCAATCGGGTGTATTAACTATGTTTGTGGAAAATTTCAGCCAAATCGGTGGAGCGGTTTTTCCGTGATTGAGAAACAAACATCCGAACATCCAAACTCACAAACCCACAAACTTTCACATTTATAATATTAATAGGATACAGTCTGTGTACAGGAGTATATATGTATCAGGCACTGTATATAGCAGTGATAGGAGATACATGTAATTATATAGTATATACAGTCTGTGTACAGGAGTATATATGTATCAGGTACTGTATATAGCAGTGATAGGAGATACATGTAATTATATAGTATATACAGTCTGTGTACAGCAGTATATATGTATCAGGTACTGTATATAGCAGTGATAGGTAATACATGTAATTATATAGTATATACAGTCTGTGTACAGGAGTATATATGTATCAGGCTCTATATATAGCAGTGATAGGAGATATATGTAATATATAGTATATACAGTCTGTGTACAGGAGTATATATGTATCAGGTACTGTATATAGCAGTGATAGGAGATACATGTAATATATAGTATATACAGCCTGTGTACAGGAGTATATATGTATCAGGCACTGTATATAGCAGTGATAGGAGATACATGTAATTACAATGTGATGTGTTGTATTGTGTATGTATAGTGGAAAGCTATATGTAAATGTGAGTGAGTAGAGTGAGGGCTACTCCTGAGGTGACAGTAAGGAGTGTGCAGGCAGGTTGAGGCAGGAAATGCCAGGCAGTGTGTGTGAGTCTATAGCTGGGGCTAGGAGTCCTGCTTTTGTGAGTCTCCTGCTAGGAAGCCATGTTGTTTAGTGGCACCAAAAGTAGCCTGTGACTCAATCCTAAGGGAAAACTATGTTTGTGGAAAATTGCACGCAAATCCGTCCAGGCGTTTTAGCGTGATTGAGGAACAAACATCCAAACTCACAAACTTTCACATTTATAATATTAGTAGGATGGTGTCGTCGAAGGTGGGGCTTTAACCTTTAATAACGGCGTTATATAGGCGTATTATTTTATTTATTTACATTTCTTTTTTAAACTTTTTTTTATTAATTTTTTTTTTTCAGATTGTGTCTCCATAAGGTCATAAAAGACCTTTGGGGACATCTGATGCAACGGGAACTGGTCCATTTAGCCCCAGTAGCAGCAGGAATATAGCCTCCTGCACGGTAGTATATACACCTTATAGAGCTGACCTGCCTCCTGTAGGACCCAGCAGCTCTAGTAAGATGCTCTAGATGCTCTAGTAAGGGCGGCCCCCATAGCCGAGTATACAGTGTTCATTGAGCACTGTATACACAGCGATTGAAAAGGCAGGGAAGGTAATAAACCTTCCCTGCCTTCTCTCTGGGAGCTCCAGTGGAAGTTACAGCCAGCACCCAGTATCAGCAGCTGCACGATCTCGTACCAGCATGTCCTGTCAGAACAAGGCAACCGCTCTCTGGACGTAAATAGTCTATGGGCGGTCCGGAAGTGGTTAGAGAAAACTTTAAGAAAAGCTGAACCTTTTATGCTTGACTAAAGAAGCAGATGGAACTCACTATAACCTTTGTTTTTTCTTCCCCAGTGGTCCAGCAGCAGCTGGAATATCTAGTGACCAGTTGTTATCAAAGGCCATACATTTACGGTATTACTGGTATAAACACGATATCTATATGATCAATGTGCTATTTACAGCAGTTCTGTACTTTGGGCGACAGTCCCAAGTAGAGGACCCCTTTTATGACATCCATATACTCTAAATACAGTATGTGCGTGATCTCTTTAGCTCACAGGAAAAGGCCCAGATCCTGTTCTCATGGTTGGTCCTGTCCAGAAAATACGCCATGGGATAGTTGCTGCAGCTTTTTAAAGACAAAACTGTTTTTGAAGTGATCCTACTAATATTATAAATGTGAAAGTTTGTGTGTTTGGATGTTTGTGAGTTTGTATGTTTGTACCTCAATCACGCTAAAACGCCTGGACGGATTTGCGTGCAATTTTCCACAAACATAGTTTTCCCTTAGGATTGAGTCATAGGCTACTTTTGGTGCCACTAAACAACATGGCTTCCTAGCAGGAGACTCACAAAAGCAGGACTCCTAGCCCCAGCTATAGACTCATACACACTGCCTGGCATTTCCTGCCTCAACCTGCCTGCACACTCCTTACTGTCACCTCAGGAGTAGCCCTCACTCTACTCACTCACATTTACATATAGTTTCCACTATATAACACATCACATTTTAAAAATCTCCTATCACTGCTATATACAGTACCTGATACATATATACTCCTGTACACAGGCTGTATATACTATACAGTATAATTACATGTATTACCTATCACTGCTATATACAGTGCCCGATACATATATACTCCTGTACACAGGCTGTATATACTATATAATTACATGTATCTCCTATCACTGCTATATACAGTGCTGTATCTCCTATCACTGCTATATACAGTACCTGATACATATATACCCCTGTACACAGACTGTATATACTATATAATTACATGTACTACCTATCACTGCTATATACAGTACCTGATACATATATACTCCTGTACACAGGCTGTATATACTATATAATTACATGTATTACCTATCATTGCTATATACAGTACCTGATACATATATACTCCTGTACACAGGCTGTATAACACATCACATTGTCTGTATCACAACATACACAATATAACACATCACATTTGCTAGCCCACCAAACTTTTTAAAGCACTTTTACAGTTTCACACGTCTGTGTCCGCCCAATTCTCAAATCACCGCAGACGAAGTCGCGGGTAAAAGCTAGTATCCTATATGTGCCTATCTACGGCCACCCAGTGGTTGTGTTATGAATTGCAGCTTGTAAAATGTTTACTAGTATTTAGTGAAATTTTATGTATTCGGCCTCATAACAAATTGGTGATTTGAACCAAATTCAGGTTAAAAAGATTTTCCTATTATGGACACTTATCCTCTATTCACAGCACAGTGCCTAATAGCTGGGAACCCAACCACCAGATCCTACAGTGATCAGGAGCGAGGACCGAAAATCACCCCTTGTGATTGGAGTGCCAGTGCATTTGCATGACCCTCACGCCATTCTTTCTATGGGCACGGCTGGAGATTACAGTCCTCTGCATCCCATAAAAATGAATGGAGCAGCGGTCACACACTGATTAAGAATTAGGGGGGCTTCCAGTCCTCGAGCCTCCTGATCACTGGATGACCTAGCTATCAGGCCCATTTAAAGGGCAGACACATTTGTAGATCAGACATTGCTAAGCACATAAGAAAGAGACAATCTTCAGACATGCATCTCCCCCGTGACAATGTACTAACCTTCTCCTCATTCATGTGGATTCCACTGATTTCAAAATCCATTAAGAACAATTCAGCCACCCGTCTGTAAAGGAAAGAGAGTCATTACATGGAACCAGGACTAAAGGGGAATCCTCAGCTTATGGTTATGGCATTTACAAAGTATATGGCAGGTATAGAGGAACCACACCTAATAATGGAGGAACAGGAACGGAGGGCCCTCCGAAATCAATGACGTCACCCCTTATACGTCATAGATTGCAGATTGTAAGCTCTTGCAAGGAGGGCCCTCAGACCCAAAATGTGAATTGACTCTGTAATGTATCTTTTTATCTGTAATTTGTAAAGTGCTGCAGAATATGTTGGCGCTGTATAAATAAAATGTATTATTATGACGCGATTATGGATAACAAATACATACTCTGCAGCAATGCTATAGCCTGGCCCCTTTGAATGCTATAGGTAGCCATGTAATACATGCTAGCAAATGGGCAGGGTAAGATTTACTCTTTGCAATAACTGCCCACTCTGGTCAATGGTAAGTCTAACAGGACGTGGTAATGTGGATTATCCTAAAACCAAGCTGGGCCATCTTTATCAGTCCACAGCAGTGTGTGTATATGCCACTAGATTTGGGGACGATTATGAGTAGAGATGAGCGAGTACTGTTCGGATCAGCCGAAATGAATGGACGTAGCCGGCACGCGGGGGGTTAAGCGGCCGGCCACCGTCAAAGCGGAAGTACCAGGTGCATCCATTCATTTCTATGGAGCGTGCTGTTCGGATCAGCTGATCCGAACAGTACTCGCTCATCTCTAATTATGACCTCAATCGCAATTAATAGGGCATTTTATCTCAATTGCTATTAATGGCAATTATTTATGTCATGACCCTTTTATATTAGGAGTATGTCTTGAATGAACAAAGCAAGATTCTTCTGGTGAAGCTCACACGGAGGTTTCATCCGAACCGAACACGGCACTGCCATAATACTCTGGGGTCTCCTTATGTTGGATCACCTTCCCTGGGCCACAGCTTATTATACTCAGGGAAATGAAGAGAACCCAGAGTATAATAATAGAAGTTCTGGTTTGGAAATATTCAGTCCGAAAGAAACTGTACGTAGAACCGCCTGACTATTGCAATCATTGAACCAAAATAATCTACGCGAACAAAATCAGATTATTCTGGTTGATATTCCGTTTCGGTAATTTTTCGATTAATTGCCCGGCACAATCTACTAACATGTTACAAAAAATAATTGCTTACCTGGTTTCTGGGTCCAGAGAATCGATGACAGATTTGTTGTCCAGAAGTTTTCTTAGACTTTCACACAATTCAACATTAGTATTTAACCTATAAAACAGATCAGCCTATAACTATAAGAATAACACAGAACAGAAAGCCTGATAACACTGCAGGTAATGGAGAGGATCACCCTGGAAGGCATCAGCCTAGGGAAAGCTGCAGTATTACACCTGATACACGGATATATATATATATATATATATATATATATATATATATATATATATATATATATATATATATATATATATATATATATTATAATAATAATAATAATATGTGAAGGTTAAAACTCTTACACATGTATACAACATTACAAACATACTTAATTGGCACATAACAAATGAAGGTATAAACCAAATGTTCCACTACATCAGTGCCAAGATAGAACAACTTTCCACTGTAAAATACACAACATATTTTACTGCGCATCAATATGACCATTCATCCTATCGACAGCATTGGTATAATTGTGTACATCATGGCCTACGTGTAGAGGGCTTGAGATATTGACATTTGGAAAAAAAACAAGTGGACTCTTGAATCCCTATTTTACATTGTGGGCAGAAATACGGTCTTGTATTGTTCCTTGTCATCTATACCTATTACTTCTTGTGATCTGTCTCCCCTTCTTGATGACTTGAATTAGGTTGTGCTGTTATAGATACTTATCCCCAACCCACAGGACAGAGGATACATTTCTGATCTCTGAAGTTCCAAACGGCAGGTCCTCCACTGATTAGGAATGATGAGAGACCAAAATTCCCCCCAAGAGCCTCCTTGTGAATGGAGCACCAATGCACTTGTGTGACCAGCACTCTAGTCACTTCTATCAGGCTGCCAGAGATTACAATCCCTAAAGACCCACTGAAGTAAATGGAGCACTCAGTTTTGACAGCTTTCTGACCTCCTCAAAATCAGGACCTTGATGGATTTTTTTTTATGTATAATGTAAGTCTATAAGTTGACCAAACGGTGGACTGAGGCAGTCCGCCTATGGCCAGCTGCAAGAGGACATCGAAAAATTTTCGAACAATGCAACAAGGCCTTGGGATTGCAAATAGTCGGCCCTGAAGGCCCAACAAAGAGCGGTGACCAGGGAAATTTTTATTTATTTTTTTTTTTTTATAATGTAGATTGTGAGCCCCCAGATAGGGATCACAATGTACATTTCCCCCCTCCCCCTATTAGTACGTCTTTTGTAGTGTGGGAGGAAATCCATGCAAACACGGGGAGAACATACAAACTCCTTGCAGATGTTGTTCCTGGCGGGATTTGAACTCAGGACTGCAGTGCTGCAAGGCTACAGTGCTAACCACTGAGCCACCGTGTTGCCCTGATGACCAGGGAAATTTGTACCAGGCTAATTCCGATGTGAAAACGTGGCATTGCAGGCAGGCCATACAAATGAATGCAATAAGTGTCCAGGTACGCTAGGTTCATACTAGTGTACAACTTTCTGTTCTTTGGGAAAACTAGCCCGCTTAAAAAGTTGTAACCTGTGGACCTCATCGACTATAATGGGGTCTCCTGGGTTTCCTCTTGAAAAATGCTGAGAAAAGTCCTGCTCGAGGGACTTTTCTCTTTGCATTTTTTAAGCAGGTTTGGGGACGGAAACCCTAAACATATAGCAAGCGCTAGTTTGAACCTAGCCTAAGCCTGGACTCACACCTATGCTCATTGCCCGTTCGGACATTCCACCCATCATTCTGATTGAAAAATGCAGAGAGAAAAGTCCCACAAGCAGAACATTTCTCTCTGCATTTTTAGGGCGGAAACCCAGCAGACCCCCATTATATTCTATGGGGTCCACAGGTTTCCGCTTTTTAAGAATGGAAACCCAAACACAGGTGTGAACCTAGTGTAAGTCTGCCAGAGCAAGAACTGCACTTTGCTATTGGCTCTCTGAAAGAACACATCACATACATGTAGATATAGAATGGGGAATTCAATCTTTAGTCACACTACATATACAGATAGCAGAACATGGCTTATATAGAGGTAACATACCTCTCCACCATGGTACCTATGTTCCTGCAAGCTTCTTCAGCTGCTTCTCTGAATGAAGGGTCAGGATGGGCGACCTTTACAAAATCAGCCTGCAATATAGAAGATAGTATTATTATAACGGGATTATATGTATCTGCTATGAGATGCTGACACACCATGATAAGTACATGGCAAATCACCGTAGGCACAAGTCTAGGACAGTAAATAAGACAGGGCTGCTCATCTTCATGGATTCTCCCACCTCACACACATAGGACATATCCACTGGATTCAAAGCAGGGTGCCTGCAGCCATGTTTCCTACTGAAATCAATGGTGAGGTGGCTGTACAAGTCTTTTTATGGATTTCAATGGGAAAAGTGGCCACACTGAATCTGCAAAGAGTTCTCCCTAGAGGATGGGCGTTAGAGATGAGCGAGTAGTGTTCGGATCAGCCGATCCGAACAGAACGCACGCACTGAAATGAATGGACGTAGCTGGCACGCGGAGGGTTAAGTGGCCAGCGTCAAAGCGGAAGTACCAGGTGCTTCCATTCATTTCAATGCGTGCGTGCTGTTCGGATCGGCTGATCCAAACAGTACTCACTCAACTCTAGCCGTTCACCTATAAGACATTTGTGGTGTAGACTGTGAATCTGTAGAAATGTGTAAGGAAATGGAAACACTCCTTAAAGATCTCTGCTGTGTATCAGTGAATGGAAACGCTTTTGAAAGCTTCTCCTGATCCGCTACTTGCATGTAAGGAGCCTGGTCAAGAAGCCTTCACATCCCGGGGTCACTGTACACAGTGTTAGAGCTATAAGCTCTTATTCACACAAATACGTTGCTCAGCCATGTGCTGCCCGTACATGCGCTACTTTTTTTTACAGTTAAGACACATGGCTCTATTATACAGCTTCTCGTATTGATGTTCTGTAACGAGACAACGCTGCAGTACCTATACCCGCCATTACAATTTGTACAGCGAGTGAGGGCATCAATACAAAGTTTGGGTGTCTGACATATTACTTACTCTCTGTCAGTGTCAGGCAGGGCTAAGCGATACAGAGCTCCAAGCACAGGTGAACAGTGTCAGAGCTCACAATCGCACCCTCCTGCCTGGCAATACAGAGCCTAAATAGGGTATCAGGTACCAAAGCAACAGCGCTTATTTCTCAGTAATGGTGGAGCTAGAGAAAAAATTTCAACTGCGCCAGAATCAGCGTAGCGGAGCCTTAAATGATGCAAAGAGCTGGACTCGACAGCGGTGGTGAAAGGTCATATATATATATATATATATATATATATATATATATACTGGTACAACACAGAGGAATAAAAACCAGAAAACCCTTTTAGTGCAATACAAGAAGGATGATGACTTTATGTTCTGGTTCTCACCAAGTCCGCCACTTTACACAGCTCATCACTTAGCTGGTCAAACATCCTGACAGTCTCTGCTCTCGGAGGTGTAGTGCAGACTTTCTCCACTAGGGACTCGGTTTTTCTCAGGGCATTATCCTGTACGATCTGGAATCCCTCTGGAGAACTTAGTTCTGGAACCCCAAACAGGCCCTGAGGAATAAGGAGAAACAAGAAGCAACAGATGTGAATGAGGAAAATAGTGAGACATGGACTCCTCCATATATTCCCCAGATGCTTCATTACACTGACCACATATAACGTAACAGAATTATCTAGGGAGTATAGCAAAGGTCATCCAATATGTCCACCCTCAGATGGGTTCAGTAGCGTTCAACAGCAAGTTTTAGGCTTTTTGAGGCCATGTACAGTGTTAAGATAGAGTCACGAGAAGAGGCCACTGTGGAGATCGCTGCCCAATACGTGTCCAGCTGTCACCAAAAAAGAGGAAGATGAGACGCACGGACTATCAAACCCCCCACCCAAAAGACCCCATGGACTGTACCACCCACCCCCCATGGACTATTAAACCCCCCCTAAGCCCCCCCATCACCTGTATACCCACCGACACCCCAAACAAGAACGAGGAGACCCCAAAGGCACTCAAACCCCCAACCCACGAACCCCGTACCCATCCCCCTCCACCACCCCCAACTTTCTTTTTGCTTTGCAACCCCAAATGCTTTATTCTTTGGTAATGCTAATAAAGCTTATTTGTATCTTGAGTCATAAGGACCTGTAGGTGAATGTGTCCCAAAAGCTCTTTAAGTCTCCTTTTAAGAAAGTCACCCTGGAGACCTTGCCTTAAAAGTCATAATTGTCTGCAAAACCAAGCCCAGGAAATGCTAATATACTGTAACTTGCTCTGCAGGGGCCATGGGCACACAGATATACGTGAGAAGGTGCTACCTGTATGACGCTATACATGTACAATGGAGATGGAAGAACTAAATGTAGACTGTGGTCCCTGAGATTAGCCCTAACACCACCCCCAATACGTCTTCATCAGGAGGGGGTGACATGACAGACTACTTCTAGTAGCCAATAGCCATTCCTAACATCTATATAAGACTAGATGGCTGCACAACATAAGATCGCCATTGATGGCTACTACTGAGCACCTAAGGATAGTCACCGTTATCATGTTGCGAACCCCCTACGCTGTCACAACACAGTCCGCAGCAATCCAAACCTGCTGGATATCTGTACAATCATATTCACTATTACCTGTAGCTTTTGAGACACCATTATCTTTAGACGCCCCGTTTTCATACCATGAAGCTTGTGTCACAGGACTGCCGGCATGACACTATGGCTAAGCCTTCCTGTATCTGGATCCCTAATACGCCATTGTCTTAGCACTATAAGCGATCTTGTCTATATACTGCAGATATCCTAAGGGGCTACACTTATGAAGTGGTAGCTACATGCACACGCAGTTGGTGGCCACATGTGGGCAGGATTTCCATAGCATGTGGCTACTGCTATATGACCATGAACCCTAATGCCGGCGCTGTAGAGTCAGCTGGATGCCAGATGATGGCGCTATAGAAGACACTCAATTATGCCATTGTCTGCCAGCAGCCACCAATAAGAGACACAGAGTTAGATTGCTCCTTGCCCTAACACTTGTGAGTGCATCATCCTAGAATCACCACAGGTGGCGCTATAATTATGACTGAATGGCATGTCTCTGTATTTTCCTATGGTGACCTCCTACACCCCCCACTCATTATAAGTCAGTGGTTGGGGTCTTCCATTACATGACTACATGGGGCCGCCTCTCACCGTGTTCTTGCCGAACACATCCAACCTCCGCTGCTGCTTCACATTGAAAGCGGCACCGACAGGAGACCAGGCGGTGCTGACCGAGCGACACACGGAGAGCCCCCCGGCCTTGAGGCGCAAGGAACACAGGAGCCGCCGCAGGGACAGCATGGTGTAGAGCAGAGGACACCGGCTCAGATACACATGTACCCAAGCTCCACAGTCTGTGACCCCGGAACACAGCGACAGCAGGAGGAGGGGCGACAGGACGCAGCGTCAGAAAGCAAGAAGCCGATTGGTCTGATGGTTTGATTGGCAGCGACTGTAACCAATAAGAACGGAGAAGGATGGTAATTAGGGCTGTCATTGGTCTGCTGTCTGTCGGCACCCCCGCATAACATGCCGGGATTTGTAGTTTCTCAGTAGTTACTGCTTTATATGAAGCTTATAGAGAGAGAGAGAGAGAGACTTCACAACTATCACAGCACTGAAGGAGGGGAAGAATGTGCGGGCAAATATAGCCTTACCCACTACCACTTTCATTTCCCTCCATTCCTCTTTGTGCCACCACACAGTATAACGCCCCTACAGTCACCCTGACATGGTATGTCCCTAACATTATAATGTCCCCCATATTATAATGTCCCCCATATTATAATGTCCCCCATATTATAATGTCCCCCATATTATAATGTCCCCTATATTATAATGTCCCCCATATTATAATGTCCCCTATATTATAATGTCCCCCATATTATAATGTCCCCCATATTATAATGTCCCCTTCCAGCTGCCCTCGCAGTATAAATAACTAATCCTCATCATACCCCGTTCCCTGCTGTTTTACTCTTCTGTTTCTGGTCTTAGAGACTTAAAGGGGTAGCCCAGGGTATACAGTCCTATGAAAAAGTTTGGGCACCCCTATTAATCTTCATCATTTTTAGTTCTAAATATTTTGGTGTTTGCAACAGCCATTTCAGTTTGATATATCTAATAACTGATGGACACAGTAATATTTCAGGATTGAAATGAGGTTTATTGTACTAACAGAAAATGTGCAATATGCATTAAACCAAAATTTGACCGGTGCAAAAGTATGGGCACCTCAACAGAAAAGTGACATTAATATTTAGTAGATCCTCCTTTTGCAAAGATAACAGCCTCTAGTCGCTTCCTGCAGCTTTTAATCAGTTCCTGGATCCTGGATAAAGGTATTTTGGACAAACAATTCAAGTTCAGTTAAGTTTGATGGTCGCCGAGCATGGACAGCCCGCTTCCAATCATCCCACAGATGTTCAATGATATTCAGGTCTGGGGACTGGGATGGCCATTCCAGAACATTGTAATTGTTCCTCTGCATGAATGCCTGAGTCGATATGGAGCGGTGTTTTGGATCATTGTCTTGCTGAAATATCCATCCCCGGCGTAACTTCAACTTCGTCACTGATTCTTGAACATTATTCTCAAGAATCTGCTGATACTGAGTGGAATCCATGCGACTCTCAACTTTAACAAGATTCCCGATGCCGGCATTGGCCACACAGCCCCAAAGCATGATGGAACCTCCACCAAATTTTACAGTGGGTAGCATGTGTTTTTCTTGGAATGCTGTTTCTTTTTGGACGCCATGCATAACGCCTTTTTTTATAACCAAACAACTCAATTTTTGTTTCCAAAATGAAGCTGCCTTGTCCAAATGTGCTTTTTCATACCTCAGGCAACTCTATTTGTGGCGTACGTGCAGAAACGGCTTCTTTCTCATCACTCTCCCATACAGCTTCTATTTGTGCAAAGTGCGCTGTATAGTTGACCGATGCACAGTGACACCATCTGCAGCAAGATGATGCTGCAGCTCTTTGGAGGTGGTCTGTGGATTGTCCTTGACTGTTCTCACCATTCTTCTTCTCTGCCTTTCTGATATTTTTCTTGGCCTGCCACTTCTGGGCTTAACAAGAACTGTCCCTGTGGTCTTCCATTTCCTTACTATGTTCCTCACAGTGGAAACTGACAGGTTAAATCTCTGAGACAACTTTTTGTATCCTTCCCCTGAACAACTATGTTGAACAATCTTTGTTTTCAGATCATTTGAGAGTTGTTTTGAGTAGCCCATGATGCCACTCTTCAGAGGAGATTCAAATAGGAGATCAACTTGCAATTGGCCACCTTAAATACCTTTTCTTATGACTGGATACATCTGGCTATGAAGTTCAAAGCTCACTGAGGTTACAAAACCAATTTTGTGCTTCAGTAAGTCAGTAAAAAGTAGTTAGGGGAATTCAAATCAATAAAATGATAAGGGTGCCCATACTTTTGCACCGGTCAAATTTTGGTTTAATGCATATTGCACATTTTCTGTTAGTACAATAAACCTCATTTCAATCCTGAAATATTACTGTGTCCATCAGTTATTAGATATATCAAACTGAAATGGCTGGTGCCCAAACTTTTTCATAGGACTGTATGTATTTTTTTTTTTAATATTTGGTTGAGGAAGATGGAAACCCCCCCCCAAAAAAAACATACTCACTAGAGATGAGCGAGTAGTATTCGTTCGAGTAGGTATTTGATTGAATACTACGGTATTAGAAATACTCGGGCGAATACAACGCAGTAAATGCGTAGTGTGAATGAGGAAGTCTGCCCGATGTAAGAGCCAGACAGCTGCACATGAGCTTATGATTATTATTATTTATTTATTTAAATAGCACCATTAATTCCATGGTGCTTTACATTTGGGGGTTACATATAATACACAAAATATACAGGTAGATATAATACTAACAGTGACCGACTGGCACAGTGGGGTAGAGGGCCCTGCCCGCGAGGGCTTACAATCTATGAGGGAAGGGGATAGAGACAGAAGGAGAGGGGGAGACTGTACAGATGGCAGTGCGGTGATAGTGTTATTGGAGTATGGGGGATGTACAGGAGAAATCTTGGAGACGGTTGTGTGAGGAGCGGATGAGGGCAGAGCGGAGTAGGAGGTCATTGGAGGATCTGAGGTTACGTGTGGGCAGGTAGTGGGAGATTAGTTCAGAGATATATGGAGGGGACAGGTTGTGGATGGCTTTGTATGTTAGCGTTAGTAGCTTGAACTCAATTCACTGGGCTATATGTAGCCAGTGGAGGGACTGGCAGAGGGGAGCAGCCGATGAGGAACGGGGGGGTGAGGTGGATTAAATGCAGTTAGACTGGAGGGGGGCGAGGGTGTTAGCTGGGAGTCCATGGAGAAGGGTGTTACAGTAGTCTAGGCGGGAGATTATGAGGGCATGGACGAGCATCTTAGTGGTTTCAGGGGTGAGGAAGGAGCGGATTCGGTGGATGTTCTTGAGTTGCAGGCGGCAGGAGGTGTTGAGGGTTTGAACGTGTGACTTGAAGGACAGGTCGGGATCCAGTGTTACTCCAAGACATTGGGCCTGTGGGACAGGGGTAAGTGTGGTTCCATTGACTTTGACAGATGGGTCGGGTGGAGGGGCCATACGTGGTTGGGAGAAGATGATGAACTCTGTTTTCTCCATATTGAGTTGTAGAAAGCGGGAGGAGAGGAAGGAGGCTACGGCTGCTAAACAGTCTGGAACTCTGGCCAGCAGGGAGGTAATGTCTGGTCCAGAGAAGTGCCAAATCACATCAAGGGGATCATCCAAATAATAGAACGGTCCAAATAAAGAAGGCAGACAACATAAAGTGATATAGTCCTTTCCAGAGTTTATAAAGGGAGTCTATCATTGGTATTTTACATTTGTAAATAACTTCTTCATTATATAACCATAAACAAAAAAGTGTCTGTAGTTCACCATACAAAGTATCTTCAAATTAGCATGAACCTCAGGGCGCTCAAGGCTTCTCCAGACTTGGAGTAATATAGCAATCCTTGAGTTTAGAATAAAAACTGGCATCTCTCCGAAGTTAGCATAAAATGTCACTTTTAATCCATAAAAATCTACAAATAAGAGAAGAAAAAAAGAAAAAGGAAAAAAAAAGAAAAAAAAAAGTTTTTTTTTTGCTTCCCATTGATTTCAATGGGTTTTTCAAGGCAAAGTCAGCTAGAGGAAAAAACTGCTACTGACTACCATGGAAATGAATGGGAGATGTTTTTTGTGGTGGATACCGCCTCAGAATCAGCCTGCAAAAAACTCCATGTGAACTCTTTCCAGGCTCATGTCTTTATGTATAATATATGTAATAACAACAACATTATAAACTTTATTAAACAAAGGGTCAGTAAGATAATAGTATATCTGCCCTTGTTATGTAATGGTATATAGATGCAAATCGGTATTCTAAGGACTGCTTATCCATCATCTTGTAAGCAGATCTGAATGTGCTTGTACTGATGTTATATACTGATAATATCCTATGCATATCTCTGGCCATCCATAATAAGAAATGTATAGAATCTGCAGATACTTTATTCTGAGTACAGACAACCAGTAACACCGATATTATTGGCAAACTACAAAATGCAGGTAGACTAAACATACGAAGACATTACAAAATTGGGAAGTGAAATTATTATACTTTATAGTCTCTTCAGACCCCAGACTATAATAAGTGGAGGCCCAGACGAAGTGTGGAAACCTAATAAACAGTTATACTCGCCTTCCCTCACCTCTTCTGGGCCTCCTTGTGCTGCTCTCTCCTTCCTGGGTCCTCTTCTGGCCTCCTGGGTGACGTCACAATTACGATCATAGAGCATCAGGGGCGTTCTCCCTGTGCTCCGAGCACCCCCGCGTTATAACTTTACGCTGTCCCTTAGCTCATTGTGTGCACTCCCCTCTTCCTCTTCTCCATATCTTCTGCCTTTCACAAGCAGTGCTGTAACAGACCACCAGAAAATGGCAGCTTGCACAGGCTGCTCTGTTACAGCACTGCATTTGATACCTCTGAAAGGCAGAAGATACGGAGAAGAGGAAAAGGGGAGTGAACAGAATGTGCCATTAGTTAAAAAAGGTGTTTTTCTAATGATAGACTCACTTTAAGATAAAGAACTAAATAATTTAAGATTTGTGAAAACAAGCAAAAATATAGGACATCTTCTATCTTTTGATGAGCAGTTTTGATGGGCCTTGAAATAATCAGACACTTCAATAGCCTAATTCAAATGAATTGATTTTAATACAACCATGTGATGGCTGCCAACATCGTCTGTGTGAACAGAGCCTTACTTGTTTGTCCCATATTCCTTATTCCCAATATAGGAAATACTAGCTGGTACCCGCGACTTCGTCTGCGGTGATTGTAGAAGTGGGTATATACAGGCGCGGGTAAGGTTTTCGTACTGTGTATAAGGTATGTGATATGAAATGTAACTTTGTATCTTGTTGTTGCTGTAATTCAGAGAATACGTGAGACTTTTGTGTTGAAGTTACTTTGTATTTGAGCTGCTATATATATACGGTGTTGTGAGAAACTTTACATAGTGACTTTGGGACAGAATTATTTGAAGTTAACCCTTTCCCGCCGATGGCATTTTTGGATTTTCGTTTTTGACTCCCCTCCTTCTAAACCCCATAACTTTTTTATTTCTCCGCTCCCAGAGCCATATGAGGTCTTAATTTTTCCTGGGACAATTTTTTCTTCATGATGCCACCATTATTTATTCTATAGAATGTACTGGGAAGCAGGGAAAAAATTCAGAATGGGGTGGATTTGAAGAAAAAATTCATTTCTGCGACTTTCTTACGGGCTTTGGTTTTATGGCGTTCACTGTGCAACCAAAATGACATGTCCTCTGTATTCTGTGCTTCGTTACGATTCCGGAGATACCAAATTTATATGGTTTTATTTACATTTTGACACCTTAAAAAAAAATCCAAAACTGTGTTAAAATATTATTTTTTGAAAAGTCGCCATATTCTGACAGCCGTAACTTTTTTATACGTGCGTGTACAGGGATGTATAGGGCGTCTTTTTTTGCGGGACCAGGTGTACTTTGTAGTTCTACCATTTTCGGGAAATGTTATTGCTTTGATCACATTTTATTCAAATTTTTATCAGAATCAAAACAGTGAAAAAATGGCGGTTTGGCACTTTTGACCATTTTTCCCGCTACGGCGTTTACCGAACAGGAAAAATATTTGTATAGCTTTGTAGAGCGGGCGATTTCGGACGTGGGGATACCTAACATGTATGTGTTTCACAGTTTTTAACTACTTTTATATGTGTTCTACGGAAAGGGGGGTGATTTGAATTTTTAATCCTTTTTATTTATTTTTTTTTATATTTTTTGTACTTTTTTTAAACTTTTTTTCTTGCATTTATTAGACCTCCTAGGGGTATTGACATGGGTGGGCGGTGTCGCGGATTGTCAGAGCGGTGGGGGTCGGCAAACATGGCTGCTCCGGAGCGTTAAAGAGAGCCTCCTGGAGTATCGTTAAGGTGAGGGACAAAGTGGTAAAGTATATGTATATGTGATTGTGTGGGGTTAGGGGCGAGGCTGTAGAGGGCAATATGAATTTTGTGGCTTGCTATGGTCCAAAGTGTGTGAGATTGCAGAGATGGTGGTGTGAGTTTGGGTTTTGTGGGGGTCCTGGCACAAACGTATGTGCGCTATCGTGACGAAAAGTAGCCTATTGCGCAATCGGGTGTATTAACTATGTTTGTGGAAACTTTCAGCCAAATCGGTCGAGCGGGTTTTGCGTGATTGAGTAACAAACATCCAAACACACAAACATCCAAACTCACAAACTTTCACATTTATAATATTAATAGGATTCCCAATATAGGAAATATAAAAGTGCTCTGTTCTTATCTTTGGACTTTCAGCAATACTGACATCTTGTGGAGACTTACTGGTATCTCAGTCTTATTTTAATCTCAACTCTTAGACAATGATTTTTGGCTTTGGAGCAGACTTTATGTATTTTTACTGAATTTCTTATTTATCTGGTCTCCTTGTAGACCTTGCAATGGACTATGAAATGATTTATTGGGCTCTTACAGGCTTTTCGTAGCGATTTAAATCTTTTATGATTGTTTGTGTGACAATATATTTACTTATTTATTTACTCATTTATCTATTTTATTCTGTATATACTGTATGACATCACTGGACTAATCGCTAGTCATGCCTCCTGTATTGGGAACCCATTTTGGCGGTCCATATAATGTTTATTATTTTGCCTATCTTTGCTGAATAACCCATCATAGCGCTCTTTATGAGAGTCGAAGATGTTGTACGTTCTATTTGGAACTTTGGACCAACTGATCGCTGCGGGGTCTGAGAATAGTCATATATAAAAAATGGCTTCCAACCTGGAAGACCCCTGTAAAGCCCATAGACACCTTCAGATATATATTTATTTTTATTCAAGGGTTTCTACCATTAAAATCACATCTTCTCCTACCTTTAGATATCTTCTCCGCGCCGCCGTTCGGTAGAAGTCCTGGTTTTCATCTATATGCAAATGAGTTCTCTCGCAGCACTAGGGGGCGGTCCCTAGCGCTCCAACAGCACTGGGGGCGTCCCCAATGCTGCGAGAGAAATCTCTAGCACTGCCTCCATCTTCTTCCATCTTCTTCAGGAACGGCCTCTCTGTGCGTCTTCATCCAGAGCTGGGTTTAATCTTCTAGGCCTCGGGCCTTGGGCAGAGCCGACTGCGCATGCCCACAGGCCACAAGAAAATGGCCACTTACAGAGCTTACTGTGTAGTTTGTAGAGGAACCAGAGCCTAGTTGTAGAAGCACAAACTAGACCGAATTCTAGATACAAGTGAATTCTAGTGACAAGTGAGCTGATACTTCTGGTGCGGAGCTTTTAATGATATAATTCTTAGACTACACTTTCATGTATCACTGACTACAGTTATAAATGTGAGGTTCTTGGCGCACAGTTTTGTGAATTGTGCGAGCCCATCTGCCACGTCACGGCGACCTCATTCAGATGGGTCCCTACACTAAGACTTTACTTGTAGAAGAAATGCTGACCCCCACCCTCTATAGACCCCAGAGATCAAGTGTGTATAAACTGCCCTGTAACAGTGAGTCTATAAGAAGGTGATCTCCTGCCCTATATGTAAAGTGTTAGTATAGGGACCCATCGTAATAAGGCCAATAAGTGGCTGATGGGATCAAAGATGTCATGCAGAATTTCTACTATAACATCTCTATGGCTAAAACATAGTAATATACGATAGGATACTAGTAATAGTATCTATCTATCTATCTCCTATCTATCTATCTATCTATCTATCTATCTATCTATCTATCTATCCATCCATCCACCCATATCTATCTATCTATCTATCTATCTATCTATCTATCTATCTATCTATCTATCTCCTTTCTATCTATCTATCTATCTATCTATCTATCTATCTATCTATCTCCTTTCTATCTATCTATCTATCTATCTATCTATCTATCTATCTATACACACACACTGGACAATACATATATAAAATACAGGCATCTGCACATATTGTATATACAAACATATATAGACATGTCATATATAATTATACCAAACACCTTTCCCTATATTGTTTACACACATTCCTATAAGTATTATAGTATAAATGGATTATGCTACAGTATTTATCTTCTATTCTTAGGATAGAGGATATATTGCTCATCTTACTACCCCAACTCTCCCTTTAAATCTCCTCTTCTCCTACGCCTTCCCTCCTCCAACCTCCTCCTCCGCTGAACCTTCCTCTCCTCCAAAACTAACCCCCTACTGCTACTCTACTCCTACTCCTCTTTTCACTTCTTCTCTTATCCCTCTTTTCTTTTCCTCTCCTTCTACACCTTCTCTCTGTTCTTGCTAGTCTCCTCTCACTTCTTCCTACACCTCTTCTCCTTCTACTCCTCCTCTGCTGTTTTCATCTTCTTTCCCTCCTATCCTCTTCCCTTACCCCCTCTCCTCCTACAACTCCTCTTCTTCTACTCCTCCTGTCCACTCCTTTCCTCCTACTCCTGCTATCCTCTATACCTACTTTTACCCTCTTCCTCCGAACCCTCGTCTCCTCTACACCTACAGTCTCTCTTTTTCTACCCTTCTTTCTTCTTCTCTCCTCTGACCTCTACACTCCTCACCTGCTACCTCGCCTCTTCTCTCCTCCTACTCCATACCTCCTTCTACCATTACTCTACTCCTAGACCTACCCTCCTCTTCTTCTATCACTTCCTCTCCTATTCTTCTCTACTCTATACCTGCCCTTCCTCACCACCTACTTCTTCTCCTCTCCTACTTCTCCTTTCCTTAATTACCTGCTCTTCTCTTACACTTCCAGTCCTCCTACCCCATATCTCCCTTCATCCATGTCCCCTCTCCTCTTATACATCCTTTCTCCATCTTCTACCTCTCCTATTCCTTCTCTCTTTTTACCCCAGCCTTACTCCTCATTGTCCTCCATCCTTCCTTTCTCCTCTGTCTCTCTCTCCACTTCACCTCCTCCTCCTCTACTTTTCATACTCTCTCCTCTTTCTCTCTCCACTTCTCATACTTTCCTTTTCTTCTACGTTTCTCCTACAAGTCTTTGCCTCTTTTCTTACCCTTCGTTTTTTCCTCTTTTCTCTATTTTAATTTCCTCCTCCCACTCCTCCCTTCTTACCCATCCTGCTGTCCCTCCTCTCCTTCTTTCCCTCTTCTCCTACCCACCATTCCTACCATTTCTCAGTGCCACTCTTCTCTACTCCTAACCATCTGCTCTTACACCTCCTCTTTCCCTACCTCTCCTCTCCTAGTAGAAGAAATGCTGTACTCCATGTAGACAAGACTGCAAATATCAATTTATTAGGAACTGTCCTGTAACAGTGAATCTATAAGAAGGGAATCTCCTGCCCTTTATAGAAAGTGCTAGTGCTGGGACTCCTCGAGATAAAGCCAATAATGGTTGATGGGCTCAAACATGTCAGGCAGAATTTCTATCACTGTGGCTAAAACATAGTAATCTACTATAGGATACTACTACTAATAATGTGCTATAATGGATTACAGATATATGTTTTCTATTTCATTAAATATATTTTATATTTACACAATACACAATTTTTACTTACAGTATATAGTATAGTATATAATGCTTGAGTGACAAGTATGTAACTACAGATATATGTACTTCTCTCCTCTACCCCTCTTCACCTCACGCCTCTATTTTCACTACATTACCCCTCTGGACTTGCTCCTCTCTCCTCCACCTATTCCTCGTCTTGTGCCTCTCTGAGCTACCCTGCCGAACTACGCCCCTTTCTCCTCTATCGGTTTGCACCACTTTCCTCCTTCCTTCTCTGAATCTCTTGCCTTCTGCCTCCCTTCTCTATTCCCCAACCTTCTACTTCTAACCATGGGCGGATCCAGGGCTGGGCGAGCCGGGCAACCGCTCGGGGCCCCGCGGCGCTCCGGACCTAACAAAACGAAGGTTGGGTCGGTCGGTTAGAAGCGCAAGGCACAGGGGGGACCCCCACCCCCCCCATTCCCCGGGAGTATTCCATACCCCCAAGTAAGTATCACCCTGCCAAAGTCAATTGCCCAGGGCCCCGCAAAGCCTGGATCTGCCACTGCTTCTAACCCTTTTTGCCTCTCTCTTTCTGGGCTCCTCATGCCTCTTGTCTATGTCCCTCTGTTATTTATGCTTCTTTACTCTTTCCTCTACCCCTCCCTCTCTGTACCTCTCATCTCTCTGTTCCCTCCACCTCTCCCTACCTCTCTACTCCAACATACCTTTCATCTCTCTATCTACTCTACACCTCCAGCTTTCTCTCTTCTACCCTTCACACCTCCTGCCTCTGCCTCTCTTACCACTCACCTCTACATCTCCCTGCACCTCTGTCCTCCCTCCTCTATCCCTCCAGGCCTCACATCTCTCTCCTCTCCAGGTCTCTAGTCTCTCTCCTCTACCTATCTGTGACTCCATGCTTCTACCTCTTTGTGCTTTCCATAGTTACCCCTCCATGTCTTGCACCTCTTACCCTATTGGCTTTGTGTCTCTCTCCCTCCATATAATTATATGCACATACATAGAGATAATTTTTTTTGGCACTTTGTGCATATTTGTACAGGCATTGCAGAGTCATAATCACAGTTGGGTTGTGCCAGCACAATCCTCTTGCACTGTTATATTGCGCTGCCAGGCAATTCATATGAACTCATTTCTCTGTTTCCTCTACCCCTCATGCATCTTGCATCTACCCCTTCATGCCTCTGTTCTCACTGTTTACTCCTCTGTGCCTCTTGCATCTACCCCTCATGCATCTACCCCTTCATGCCTCTTGCATCTACCCCTTCATGCATCTTTTCTCACTGTCTACTCCTCTGTGCCTCTTGCATCTACCCCTCATGCCTCTTGCATCTACCCCTTCATGCCTCTTGCATCTACCCCTCATGCATCTACCCCTTCATGCCTCTTGCATCTACCCCATCATGCATCTTTTCTCACTGTCTACTCCTCTGTGCCTCTTGCATCTACCCCTCATGCCTCTTGCATCTACCCCTTCATGCATCTTTTCTCACTGTCTACTCCTCTGTGCCTCTTGCATCTACCCCTCATGCCTCTTGCATCTACCCCTCATGCCTCTTGCACCTACCCCTTCATGCCTCTTGCATCTACCCCTCATGCATCTACCCCATCATGCCTCTTGCATCTACCCCTTCATGCATCTTTTCTCACTGTCTACTCCTCATGCATCTTGCACCTACCCCTTCATGCCTCTTCCATCTACCCCTCATGCATCTTTTCCCACTGTCTACTCCTCTGTGCTTCTTGCATCTACCCCTCATGCCTCTTGCATCTACCCCTTCATGCCTCTTGCATCTACCCCTTTATGCATCTTTTCTCACTGTCTACTCCTCTGTGCCTCTTGCATCTACTCCTCATGCATCTTGCACCTACCCCTTCATGCCTCTTGCATCTACCCCCTTCATGCATCTTTTCTCACTGTCTACTCCTCTGTGCCTCTTGCATCTACCCCTCATGCCTCTTGCATCTACCCCTTCATGCCTCTTGCATCTACCCCTTCATGCATCTTTTCTCACTGTCTACTCCTCTGTGCCTCTTGCATCTACCCCTCATGCCTCTTGCATCTACCCCTTCATGCCTCTTGCATCTACCCCTTCATGCATCTTTTCTCACTGTCTACTCCTCTGTGCCTCTTGCATCTACCCCTCATGCCTCTTGCATCTACCCCTTCATGCCTCTTGCATCTACCCCTCATGCATCTACCCCTTCATGCCTCTTGCATCTACCCCATCATGCATCTTTTCTCACTGTCTACTCCTCTGTGCCTCTTGCATCTACCCCTCATGCCTCTTGCATCTACCCCTTCATGCCTCTTGCATCTACCCCTTCATGCATCTTTTCTCACTGTCTACTCCTCTGTGCCTCTTGCATCTACCCCTCATGCCTCTTGCATCTACCCCTCATGCCTCTTGCACCTACCCCTTCATGCCTCTTGCATCTACCCCTCATGCATCTACCCCTTCATGCCTCTTGCATCTACCCCTTCATGCATCTTTTCTCACTGTCTACTCCTCATGCATCTTGCACCTACCCCTTCATGCCTCTTCCATCTACCCCTCATGCATCTTTTCCCACTGTCTACTCCTCTGTGCTTCTTGCATCTACCCCTCATGCCTCTTGCATCTACCCCTTCATGCCTCTTGCATCTACCCCTTTATGCATCTTTTCTCACTGTCTACTCCTCTGTGCCTCTTGCATCTACTCCTCATGCATCTTGCACCTACCCCTTCATGCCTCTTGCATCTACCCCCTTCATGCATCTTTTCTCACTGTCTACTCCTCTGTGCCTCTTGCATCTACCCCTCATGCCTCTTGCATCTACCCCTTCATGCCTCTTGCATCTACCCCTTCATGCATCTTTTCTCACTGTCTACTCCTCTGTGCCTCTTGCATCTACCCCTCATGCCTCTTGCATCTACCCCTTCATGCCTCTTGCATCTACCCCTTCATGCATCTTTTCTCACTGTCTACTCCTCTGTGCCTCTTGCATCTACCCCTCATGCCTCTTGCATCTACCCCTTCATGCATCTTGCATCTACCCCTTCATGCCTCTTTTCTCACTGTCTACTCCTCTGTGCCTCTTGCATCTACCCCCTTCATGCCTCTTTTCTCACTGTCTACTCCTCTGTGCCTCTTGTATCTACCCCTCATACCTCTGCCTCTCTTACCTTTCACCTCTACCCCTCTGTCTTCATTCTTCTCTCCAGACCTCAGATCTCTCTACTCTAACCCTCCGTGCCTTTCGTCTCTCTCTTTTACCTTTCTGGGCCTCTAGGCTCCCTCCTCTGACTATGTATGCCTCGCGCCTTGTGCCTCTACCCCTCCATGCTTCTACCTCTGTGCCTCGCTTATTTACCCCTCCATGTGTTGTATCTCTATCACTCTGTGCTTCCAGCTTTCCATATCTAGAGTATACACAGTCCTTACACATACTGACCGTGGAGATGTTACATGACACAAACGACTTTTACAGATACATCTAAATACATAGATACATACAGATAAACATGGATAGAACATATATATAATCTACAAACATTACACATACTATTTATAGACATACAATAGTGGACAATACACACAGGGTACCTTGACCTCTGACG
Organism: Leptodactylus fuscus; assembly: GCF_031893055.1. Taxonomy (NCBI): domain Eukaryota; kingdom Metazoa; phylum Chordata; class Amphibia; order Anura; family Leptodactylidae; genus Leptodactylus; species Leptodactylus fuscus. The sequence goes on along the minus strand of NC_134266.1, from coordinate 251,350,962 downwards.
TATTCTTTGTACTGTGTAGAAACAAGTATAAACCATGTAAGGTATCTACAAAGACAGTGCATGGTAGAAGTAATAGTGGACACAGGGGTGAACCTACCCCTTTCGCCGCCCGAGGCGAACTACAGAAAGCCCCCCCCCCCCCCCGGAAGGAGGGGGCGGAGCGAAGGGGTGTGGCGGAGTGCAGGGGGCATGGCGGAACGAAGGGGGCGGGGCTTAGCGACGTTCGCAGGCAGAGAGCAGGCAGGGAGAGGACCTGCTCTCTGCCTGAGCGTGAGGGGAGGCTGCTGGAGCAGCGCTGCTCCAGTGGCCTCCCCAAACCACTGCTCGGTGCTAAGCCAGTCCAGGACAGCTTGTCCTGGACTGGCTTAGATAATCAAAAATGTCCTGGGGTCCTGACATAGCGCCGCCTGAAGCACTCGCTTCAGGTCACCTCATGGGAGGTGCGGCGCTGAGTGAACATACATATGTTCTGTATCCATAGAGGGCGAGCATTGACTATAATGTCCTCTGGTGGGCCCGGGGACCCCCGTCTGTCACTTTATCACATATTACAGTAATATAAAGTAAGCTAATAGGGTATAATAAAATAAACCTTTCTATCAGGGCCGGGTGTATGGAGGTGCCAGGTAGGATCAGTTATATGGACCTAATAGAAGAGTGTCTGTACAATACAAGTCACCGGCACAATAACAATATACATTGCTTTTTTTTTATTAGGAGACAATTAACCAAAAGATCTTCTAGTCCAGTGAAGCCCATCATGGTAAGTCATGCAGCACTGAGATATATATAATGACAGAATTGATATCTATTTTTTTTCCCCATTAACCTAAATATTAGTCATGTATGGAGCCTATATAAGATACTTGATATACATCTGAAATCTATTGATTTATTACTATTTGTTTTACATCTGGTGTAATGTGCTCCATACTGTCGGTCTTCCCTACATTAGGTGAACCCTACAGGGAGCTGGGGGATGGGAGAGAAGCTACAAGGGCACCATTGCACATGAAATCTTATTACAAATGATTGGAGACATTAATGTAAATGTTTCCTATTTCCTATAAACGTGATGGGGCAGAATAGAGAGAAGGGAGACTAATAGTGGTCAGTTCCTAACAGTCGCCCCCTAGTGTTATCTGTAATACAGTCTGTGTAATGATCGGCCATGTCTTAGGATATTCAGTATTCGGATTAGATCCCGGTCACTTACCAAACTCCTCCCGGCTGCAGAGCTGAGCACATGGACGTCCGTCCGTCTTCTCTCCTCTACTAACTGACGGCAGATAACTGACTTTTCAAATTCCTGTCCTGCAATCCTATTGGTTGTGGCTGCGGTTACATGGTGACATATGATGCAGTCTGAGGATTTAACCCCTTAAGTACCAATACTGTTTTATCTGTGTATAGACATTGCTGTATGAGGTCTTGTTTATTGCAGTATAATATACACATTACTCGCTCATTCACTTGTATTAATTCTCTTTTTAAGCGTGGAATATAAAACGCCAATTCCGATATTGTTTTTGCATTTTATATTTTGCTCCATTCACCATACCTAACATATATTTATTTTATGCAATGGGTCAGTACGATTACATTGATAATAATTATGTATAGACTTTTTGTCTCACTACTTTTGCAACTTGCAAAGTCAAACTCATCATGCTCCTGGGTCATTGGGTGCCAACAATAACGCACCATGAGACCTGTATGGGTCATCCAAGGGAATGCGCTCACTCACAAATTTTCCACGAATAAAGAACGGTCTCGGACCATCCTCCAAGAGCAAATTAATCCACAATAAAAAAAAAAAAAAAATACCATACCTGGGATTTCTGCAGTAGAGTGAAGATGCTGCAGATATGAAAATCCACGACATGCTGTGATATTTATGTGTAATTTTTCTGGTACATTTGAATGGATTATAAAACCTCATATCCACTTGTACTATATTGTAAACTGCTGCAGATTTAAGGTGCAGTATTTACAATAGAAATCCTCAGCAAATCTGCAACATCTGGCCCATCTTATTGACCACCTGATTCTGCAGATAAAATTGGATATTCATCAGAAAAATCATATAAATTAATACCGTCCTGATAACATGTCCAAATGATTCTAAGTCACACTTTGGCTACTACATAGACGCTCAGCCTGAAACTGTGTTAAACTCAAGTGCCTAGGGACCTCCAGAAGAACTTGTTCTGGGGCCCACCCAACAGCTTCCTGCTAATAGCCTACACCACGGCTCCTTCACTGAAATGTTACTGTGCTGACTATCCGGCAACCAGTGCGGCACATCACTGAGTATTTTCCAAGTAACGTCATCCCCTATAATACTGTGCATACCCCAATAGCTCCACAGATTGGCCCCATATGGTATGTAGTACTCCACAGTGACCTCATACAATATAAAAATCTTCCTAGAGCCCCCCTACAGCATAATGCTCCACAGTGGCCCCACACAGTATAATATGCTGTCCTGTAGCCCAGCACAGCATAATAGGCTCCACACAGTGACCCTCTTTATAATATGGTTCGCAGAGGGGCCTACCTAGCATAAAGTTCCATAGTGGCCCCACACAATATAATATGCTCCCCTGCAGCCCGGCACAGTTTAATAGGTTCCACACAGTGCCCCACTATACAATATACTCAATAGAGGGGCCCCCCTAGCATAATGCTCCATAGTGGTCCCAGACAATATAATATGCTCCTCAAAGGGCCACCAGTATAATGCTCCACTGTGAGAAAAAAAATAAGAGTTATACTTACCTTGCCTTACCTCCCCTGAGCATCCTTGCGCTGTTCCACTGTCTCGGGTTTCCTCTTCTTTGGCTGATGTCACATGTCCCCTGGGTCACACTGAGGCCTGTGATTGGGACATTATAACACCAGTGTGCCCCATGAAACTGTTGAGGCCCAGTCACTGGTCTCAGCAGTGACCCCCTAACCCTCAGGGATGAGGGACATCAACCACAAGCTGGAAATGGTCAGAAGACGATGCCAGACTCCCAGGAGAGGTGAGTATAAATGATTGTTATTTTTACTCACCTCTGCTGGGCAGGCTTTTATTGGAAAGGGACTCAGTGGCACCTGACACAATGCCAAACCCCATACCTTAGTGATGTTGCCGGGGCCCTGGCCCTGCCTGGGTCCACCAGAGGATCTTACGGTCCTCCAGTGGGCCTGTCCAATGCAGGCCTCAAGACAGGCTTCTACTGGGCCTGGGACCTTAGCGGACCTCTGCTGCTTTTTATTTTTAATAGGCCATTATCTGCTAGAAACCTGGCAAAGAATATTTTGAGACAAATGTTCTTGGATGCTACAGCTAAGGTCCTAGGTTGGACTTAGGTCCTAGGTTGGTGAACCAGCCATGCTAGTCAGTAGATAGGACCTATACCCAACATTGAACATTTTTCAACAGAGACATTATTTTCAACACTAAATTCATGAATGATTTCATATAGATCCAAATAGAGGTTTTATTATAGAAATTGTTGCATGCATGACATACGCATGGCAGCATTATATCCAAAGTATTGGTCCTGGCTGGCAGGGCCGGTGTTAGAGGGGGGCAAACTGGAAAATTGCCCAGGGCACTCACACCTTTAGGGGCCCCATACTTTGCTTACTATGAGGACTGATACTCCAGAGTAGATAAATGCATCAGCACATGCAAGGTGTGCCGATCACTACTTCTACAGCTTACCGGCATATAGCAGCATCCTGTGCTGCCTCTCCCCCTCCTTCTCACATGCAGTGACTCATCCTGCACATCGTAGTGTCAAGGAGGAAGTCTGCCCGATGTAAGAGCCAGACTGCCAGACAGCTGCACATGAGCTTCCTCCCTGTCCAGCTATTCAGCCAAATGTGAGTATATTTTTTTGGGTAGAATGTGTATATTTATTATGTATAGATGTGTATATTTGTTTACAGTGTCATACTGTGTGAGTCCAGTATGTTTGTAGACAGGTGTATGTATATATTGTATATGTTTGTGTGTGAGTAGATGGGTATATGTGTAAGTATGTACAGCCTATGTCTGTCTATCTATCTCATGTCTGTCTATCATTCTATCTGTTTCCTATCTATCTATCTATCTATCTATCTATCATTCTTAAGGGGATATCGTCACTCCATAGGGAGAGACCACCAATTAGGTGTGTGGAGTCTTATTAAGCCATGAGCGCTCCACTGTAAAGGAACATGGGAAGAATATGCAAATCTGACTTCCATGATGTAATTAGGATGTCAGTGCCTCAAGTATGCACACCAATAGAGGGCGCTCACTGAGAATGTGCCAGTCTAACTTCCATGATGTAATTAGGAAGACAGAGTATATCACTTACAGAGAGAGAGGGGCACCGAGCCGACCAATGTGTAGAAATGATGGGTAAAAAGTAGGTAAGCAAAAAATTTGTCCGCTCACCTGGAAGAGTTGTGTGTGACACAACAACTCTATGACGTATAATATTGGAGGCAATAGGGACACGGGCAGCCGCTGGAAAGAACGCCTGCAAGACGTCAAGGCAATGAAGCGAAAGAGGGACCGTCCTCCTTGTGGAAGATGAAAGGAAAACCGCGCTCGCCCAGGTACAATGAAAAGACTTTATTTTGCACAACGCGTTTCGAGCATACTGCTCTTTCTCAAGTGCATATGATCAGCCTTCCCTAGTTGAGGGTTAACACTAACCCTCAACTAGGGAAGGTTGATCATATGCACTTGAGAAAGAGCAGTATGCTCGAAACGCGTTGTGCAAAATAAAGTCTTTTCATTGTACCTGGGCGAGCGCGGTTTTCCTTTCATCTTCCACAAGGAGGACGGTCCCTCTTTCGCTTCAGAGTATATCACTTGTAACAGTATATATATATATATATATATATATATATATATATACAGTCCTATGAAAAAGTTTGGGCACCCCTATTAATCTTAATCATTTTTAGTTCTAAATATTTTGGTGTTTGCAACAGCCATTTCAGTTTGATATATCTAATAACTGATGGACACAGTAATATTTCAGGATTGAAATGAGGTTTATTGTACTAACAGAAAATGCGCAATATGCATTAAACCAAAATTTGACCGGTGCAAAAATATGGGCACCTCAACAGAAAAGTGACATTAATATTTAGTACATCCTCCTTTTGCAAAGATAACAGCCTCTAGTCGCTTCCTGTAGCTTTTAATCAGTTCCTGGATCCTGGATGAAGGTATTTTGGACCATTTCTTTCTACAAAACAATTCAAGTTCAGTTAAGTTTGATGGTCGCCGAACATGGACAGCCCGCTCTCAAATGATCTGAAAACAAAGATTGTTCAACATAGTTGTTCAGGGGAAGGATACGAAACGTTGTCTCAGAGATTTAACCTGTCAGTTTCCACTGTGAGGAACATAGTAAGGAAATGGAAGACCACAGGGACAGTTCTTGTTAAGCCCAGAAGTGGCAGGCCAAGAAAAATATCAGAAAGGCAGAGAAGAAGAATGGTGAGAACAGTCAAGGACAATCCACAGACCACCTCCAAAGAGCTGCAGCATCATCTTGCTGCAGATGGTGTCACTGTGCATCGGTCAACTATACAGCGCACTTTGCACAAATAGAAGCTGTATGGGAGAGTGATGAGAAAGAAGCCGTTTCTGCACGTACGCCACAAATAGAGTTGCCTGAGGTATGAAAAAGCACATTTGGACAAGGCAGCTTCATTTTGGAAACAAAAATTGAGTTGTTTGGTTATAAAAAAAAGGCGTTATGCATGGCGTCCAAAAAGAAACAGCATTCCAAGAAAAACACATGCTACCCACTGTAAAATTTGGTGGAGGTTCCATCATGCTTTGGGGCTGTGTGGCCAATGCCGGCATCGGGAATCTTGTTAAAGTTGAGAGTCGCATGGATTCCACTCAGTATCAGCAGATTCTTGAGAATAATGTTCAAGAATCAGTGACGAAGTTGAAGTTACGCCGGGGATGGATATTTCAGCAAGACAATGATCCAAAACACCGCTCCAAATCCTCAGGCATTCATGCAGAGGAACAATTACAATGTTCTGGAATGGCCATCCCAGTCCCCAGACCTGAATATCATTGAACATCTGTGGGATGATTTGAAGCGGGCTGTCCATGCTCGGCGACCATCTAACTTAACTGAACTTGAATTGTTTGTCCAAAATACCTTTATCCAGGATCCAGGAACTGATTAAAAGCTACAGGAAGCGACTAGAGGCTGTTATCTTTGCAAAAGGAGGATGTACTAAATATTAATGTCACTTTTCTGTTGAGGTGCCCATACTTTTGCACCGGTCAAATTTTGGTTTAATGCATATTGCACATTTTCTGTTAGTACAATAAACCTCATTTCAATCCTGAAATATTACTGTGTCCATCAGTTATTAGATATATCAAACTGAAATGGCTGTTGCAAATACCAAAATATTTAGAACTAAAAATGATTAAGATTAATAGGGGTGCCCAAACATTTTCATAGGACTGTATATATATATATATATATATATATATATATATATATATATATATATATATATATATATACACACACACCCAGTATATCCCAATAAAAGGCAACCGGCTCTAATTAAGTGTATTGGTTTGCTATCAAAGCAGCAGTTAGCCTATATCCACCAACAAATGTGCTCAAACATTGCACCATTAGAGATGTAAATTATCATGTATGCCAACTCTATCCTATTGTGATTTTAATCCTTGAACCATATAACGACGGATCTTACGCACTCTATATCAACAATTGGTGAGTCATGATTTTATTTTCTGGAGACCACCATGTCTCAAGTCGTTTGGATCAATGGATTTGTTTGTTTACCTGATGAAGCCATTTTAATTAATTATTATATTTATTGGTTCATGTGCATTAAAAGTCATGAAGGATGTCTAGTATAAGATGGTGTTATACGGTATCTTTCTCCACTCCAAATTAACATACAATTTTTTGCTTCTCCCAATATGACTATGGGAGCTGAGTTCTATGAAGTCTCGGAGTCCAAATACCTTGGGGATACAAAGGTCCTAGATTTCATGGTCCTAGATTTCTCCTCTATGAAGCTGACAGCAATTTTTCTCGTCTCAGGGCTGTAAAAGACTGCTTCACGGATATAGACAACTTCTTCTGCCTCAGGGGCAGTAGAGGACACGCAATAGGTCTGTCTTTGTTGATTGCAACCCAGAAACTGATTAAACTTGAAGTTTCCACCCCCAACCCAGTGTCCAGAGATTGGCCAGGGGTCTTCCAATTCCCCTAATACAGAAGGGTAGCCAAATACAGTGGAATAAACCATGGGGAGAGAACATGTAAAACAATTGGGACGCTGCAAAACACATAATTAAAGGAGAAAACACATAATATAACCTATATACAGTCCGTGGCACAGTACCACAGTAGTTGTATTAGTGTATATAGGGAACAGTGTTACAGTAGCCCTGTATTTCTCCATAGAGGAGCTATTTCAGTAGTTCTACTTCAGTTCTTCTAGCTGTCGCTATACAAATCATCATAGGTACAACCACACAAAAGACTGTTGTGCGCAATTTTGGGCTCATGGAACTCACTGCCACAGGATGAGGTGATAGTGGATTCATTGCACAAGTTCAAGGGGGTCTGGATGCCTTTCTTGAACAGAATAATATTATGAGTTATGGGTTAAGGACAATTGATCCAGGGTTTTATACTGATTTCCATTTTCGAAGGAGTTTTTTCCCCTGATATGGGGCAATTGGCATAAGCCTCATGGGTTTTTCTTTCCCCTTCCTCTGGATCAATACAGTAAGTTTATAGGTTAGAATTGATGGACCTGTGTCTTCATCCAATCTCATTTACTATGCACCTATGTAATCTGTGTTCTGTCTTTAGATGGATAGAGCAGGAATTTTCACAGTGAAACCCATTTGTTAGCACAGTGAGCAGGAAAGAAGCCTGATAAGAGCATAAATAACATTTCTTTTTGATAAGATACATTGTACGGTTTCTTATAATCTCCTGTACTATTCATGTATGCTCAGTTTGTTGCCAGTGCCCATTTAATAAAATCATACCTCATCATAACTATTACACAAAGCATGAAAAAGATGACAATACTAAGTTCAGTGTCACAAAATCTGTTTTATTATCAATCACTGTATACAGTGTGTGAATTATTTTATATATTTAATTTGCATTACGTTTTACAGCTTTATGCTTTACGACTGTATATTAGTATAAAGGAATTGTGTAAATTTCATGGTTTCCAGGTCTCCAAAATCATGAAATCTGAAATCCTGAGAATATAGAGTCATCATCACTATCAGTATAAAGGCCATTGTTTCTTCCCACAACCTCCAGCCAAACCTCCCCGTTCTGTTTCATGGCTATGATTGAGGCCCCGGAGGCTTGGTTTGTATTGGTCGCGAAGACTTGATACATGTGCTGCACAATCTTACCATTATGTTTTAGGGCAATATGAACATTTTTATTATGGACTGTAATATGGTATGTGAAGAAATATAGACCTTCTGCTGGAGCGACAAATTTTCCGTTTTCTGTTTTGTAAATACTTTGCTCATTGTAAAAAACTTTTTGAAATTTTAT